>NC_045170.1:24822113-24829613 GCF_900700415.2 Clupea harengus | reverse complement strand
TTCCCTGTCAACCCTGCACCCAACTGGATGATATTCCGCTATTCTCTGCTCCCACAGGATTTCCTTGTTCCAATCTGTCAGGGCGATGGGGTGATGAATGAGATATCTACCCCCCCCCCCCCCCCACACACACACACACACACAAGAAGCTCTGAGTATGCACTGGTTCTCTCCAAGACTCTATTCCTGCCTATATCCCATCCTATAGCAGCTAATTATGTTCATCAGTACAATAATGGGAGCAATTGTCGGTAAAAAGACGCTTCACAGACATTCTGAAGATGTCCTGAGAGTCTGCAGCTGGCTGACAAATGGACTAGAGTCGGAGAGAGGTTTTATGTGTGTGTCTTTGGTGTACATTTTCTTGATCAGTAAACACACATAGTCTGCCATCCAATGCATTCTCGGTCCTTACCAATTAATTCAATTGGCAGGAATGAAACTGGGGTATACATCCACACATGAGGGCTGGATAGGATGGTTTCAACTCCCTCAGTGTGGCGTCTCTCCAGACTTCCACTGCTGAGACACAATGGACAGGGAAATGATGACCTTTCTAATTGGACTCCATAACTCTACATGGACATATGAGGCTGTTAGTGAAGGTGTCTCAGATGTGTGTGTGTGTGTTAGTGAAGGTGTCTCAGATGTGTGTGTGTGTGTTAGTGAAGGTGTCTCAGATGTGTGTGTGTGTGTGTTAGTGAAGGTGTCTCAGATGTGTGTGTGTGTGTTAGTGAAGGAGTCTCAGATGTGTGTGTGTGTGTGTTAGTGAAGGTGTCTCAGATGTGTGTGTGTGTGTGTTAGTGAAGGTGTCTCAGATGTGTGTGTGTGTGTGTGTTAGTGAAGGTGTCTCAGATGTGTGTGTGTTAGTGAAGGTGTCTCAGATGTGTGTGTGTTAGTGAAGGTGTCTCAGATGTGTGTGTGTTAGTGAAGGTGTCTCAGATGTGTGTGTGTGTTAGTGAAGGTGTCTCAGATGTGTGTGTGTTAGTGAAGGTGTCTCAGATGTGTGTGTGTGTGTTAGTGAAGGTGTCTCATATGTGTGTGTGTGTGTGTTAGTGAAGGTGTCTCAGATGTGTGTGTGTTAGTGAAGGTGTCTCAGATGTGTGTGTGTTAGTGAAGGTGTCTCCGATGTGTGTGTGTGTGTTAGTGAAGGTGTCTCAGATGTGTGTGTGTTAGTGAAGGTGTCTCAGATGTGTGTGTGTGTGTTAGTGAAGGTGTCTCAGATGTGTGTGTGTGTGTGTTAGTGAAGGAGTCTCAGATGTGTGTGTGTGTTAGTGAAGGTGTCTCAGATGTGTGTGTGTGTGTCAGTGAAGGTGTCAGATGTGTGTGTGTGTGTTAGTGAAGGTGTCAGATGTGTGTGTGTGTTAGTGAAGGTGTCTCAGATGTGTGTGTGTATGTTAGTGAAGGTGTCTCAGATGTGGGTGTGTGTGTGTTAGTGAAGGTGTCTCAGATGTGTGTGTGTGTGTGTTAGTGAAGGTGTCTCAGATGTGTGTGTGTGTGTGTGTGTGTTAGTGAAGGTGTCTCAGATGTGTGTGTGTGTGTGTTAGTGAAGGTGTCTCAGATGTGTGTGTGTTAGTGAAGGTGTCTCAGATGTGTGTGTGTGTGTTAGTGAAGGTGTCTCAGATGTGTGTGTGTGTGTGTTAGTGAAGGTGTCTCAGATGTGTGTGTGTGTTAGTGAAGGTGTCAGGTGTGTGTGTGTGTGTTAGTGAAGGTGTCTCAGATGTGTGTGTGTGTGTGTTAGTGAAGGTGTCTCAGATGTGTGTGTGTGTTAGTGAAGGTGTCAGATGTGTGTGTGTGTGTGTTAGTGAAGGTGTCTCAGATGTGTGTGTGTGTGTGTTAGTGAAGGTGTCTCAGATGTGTGTGTGTGTGTGTGAAGGTGTCTCAGATGTGTGTGTGTGTGTGTTAGTGAAGGTGTCTCAGATGTGTGTGTGTGTGTGTTAGTGAAGGTGTCTCCGATGTGTGTGTGTTAGTGAAGGTGTCTCAGATGTGTGTGTGTGTGTTAGTGAAGGTGTCTCAGATGTGTGTGTGTGTGTTAGTGAAGGTGTCTCAGATGTGTGTGTGTGTGTGTTAGTGAAGGTGTCTCAGATGTGTGTGTGTGTGTTAGTGAAGGTGTCTCAGATGTGTGTGTGTTAGTGAAGGTGTCTCAGATGTGTGTGTGTGTGTTAGTGAAGGTGTCAGATGTGTGTGTGTTAGTGAAGGTGTCTCAGATGTGTGTGTGTGTGTGTTAGTGAAGGTGTCTCAGATGTGTGTGTGTTAGTGAAGGTGTCTCAGATGTGTGTGTGTTAGTGAAGGTGTCTCAGATGTGTGTGTGTGTGTTAGTGAAGGTGTCAGATGTGGGTGTGTGTGTGTGTTAGTGTCTCAGAAGGTGTCTCAGATGTGTGTGTGTGTGTTAGTGAAGGTGTCTCAGATGTGTGTGTGTTAGTGAAGGTGTCTCAGATGTGTGTGTGTGTGTGTGTGTGTTAGTGAAGGTGTCTCAGATGTGTGTGTGTTAGTGAAGGTGTCTCAGATGTGTGTGTGTGTGTGTTAGTGAAGGTGTCTCAGATGTGGGTGTGTGTGTGTGTTAGTGTCTCAGAAGGTGTCTCAGATGTGTGTGTGTGTGTTAGTGAAGGTGTCTCAGATGTGTGTGTGTTAGTGAAGGTGTCTCAGATGTGTGTGTGTGTGTGTGTGTTAGTGAAGGTGTCTCAGATGTGTGTGTGTGTGTGTTAGTGAAGGTGTCTCAGATGTGTGTGTGTGTGTTAGTGAAGGAGTCTCAGATGTGTGTGTGTGTGTGTTAGTGAAGGTGTCTCAGATGTGTGTGTGTGTGTTAGTGAAGGTGTCAGATGTGTGTGTGTGTGTTAGTGAAAGTGTCTCAGATGTGTGTGTGTTAGTGAAGGTGTCTCAGATGTGTGTGTGTGTGTTAGTGAAGGTGTCTCAGATGTGGTGTGTGTGTGTGTTAGTGAAGGTGTCTCAGATGTGTGTGTGTTAGTGAAGGTGTCTCAGATGTGTGTGTGTGTGTGTTAGTGAAGGTGTCTCAGATGTGTGTGTGTGTGTTAGTGAAGGAGTCTCAGATGTGTGTGTGTGTGTTAGTGAAGGTGTCTCAGATGTGTGTGTGTGTGTTAGTGAAAGTGTCTCAGATGTGTGTGTGTTTAGTGAAGGTGTCTCAGATGTGTGTGTGTGTGTGTTAGTGAAGGTGTCTCAGATGTGTGTGTGTGTGTTAGTGAAGGAGTCTCAGATGTGTGTGTGTGTGTGTTAGTGAAGGTGTCTCAGATGTGTGTGTGTGTGTTAGTGAAGGTGTCAGATGTGTGTGTGTGTGTTAGTGAAAGTGTCTCAGATGTGTGTGTGTTAGTGAAGGTGTCTCAGATGTGTGTGTGTGTGTTAGTGAAGGTGTCTCAGATGTGTGTGTGTGTGTGTTAGTGAAGGTGTCTCAGATGTGTGTGTGTTAGTGAAGGTGTCTCAGATGTGTGTGTGTGTGTGTTAGTGAAGGTGTCTCAGATGTGTGTGTGTGTGTTAGTGAAGGAGTCTCAGATGTGTGTGTGTGTGTTAGTGAAGGTGTCTCAGATGTGTGTGTGTGTGTTAGTGAAAGTGTCTCAGATGTGTGTGTGTTAGTGAAGGTGTCTCAGATGTGTGTGTGTGTGTGTTAGTGAAAGTGTCTCAGATGTGTGTGTGTTAGTGAAGGTGTCTCAGATGTGTGTGTGTGTGTGTTAGTGAAGGTGTCTCAGATGTGTGTGTGTGTGTTAGTGAAGGAGTCTCAGATGTGTGTGTGTGTGTTAGTGAAGGTGTCTCAGATGTGTGTGTGTGTGTTAGTGAAGGTGTCTCAGATGTGTGTGTGTTAGTGAAGGTGTCTCAGATGTGTGTGTGTGTGTTAGTGAAGGTGTCTCAGATGTGTGTGTGTGTGTGTGTTAGTGAAGGTGTCTCAGATGTGTGTGTGTGTGTGTGTGTTAGTGAAGGTGTCTCAGATGTGTGTGTGTTAGTGAAGGTGTCTCAGATGTGTGTGTGTGTGTTAGTGAAGGTGTCTCAGATGTGTGTGTGTGTGTGTGTTAGTGAAGGTGTATCAGATGTGTGTGTTAGTGAAGGCGTGTCAGATGTGTGTGTGTGTGTTAGTGAAGGTGTCTCAGATGTGTGTGTGTGTGTGTTAGTGAAGGTGTCTCCGATGTGTGTGTGTTAGTGAAGGTGTCTCAGATGTGTGTGTGTGTGTTAGTGAAGATGTCTCAGATGTGTGTGTGTGTGTGTGTGTTAGTGAAGGTGTCAGATGTGTGTGTGTGTGTGTTAGTGAAGGTGTCTCAGATGTGTGTGTGTGTGTTAGTGAAGGTGTCTCAGATGTGTGTGTGTGTGTGTTAGTGAAGGTGTATCAGATGTGTGTGTGTGTGTTAGTGAAGGTGTCTCAGATGTGTGTGTGTGTGTTAGTGAAGGTGTCTCAGATGTGTGTGTGTGTGTGTGTGTGTTAGTGAAGGTGTATCAGATGTGTGTGTGTATGTGTGTTAGTGAAGGTGTCTCAGATGTGTGTGTGTGTGTTAGTGAAGGTGTCTCAGATGTGTGTGTGTGTGTGTGTTAGTGAAGGTGTATCAGATGTGTGTGTGTGTGTTAGTGAAGGTGTCAGATGTGTGTGTGTGTGTGTTAGTGAAGGTGTCTCAGATGTGTGTGTGTGTGTTAGTGAAGGTGTCTCAGATGTGTGTGTTAGTGAAGGTGTCTCAGATGTGTGTGTTAGTGAAGGTGTCTCAGATGTGTGTGTGTGTGTGTGTTAGTGAAGGTGTCTCAGATGTGTGTGTGTGTGTGTTAGTGAAGGTGTCTCAGATGTGTGTGTGTGTGTTAGTGAAGGTGTCTCAGATGTGTGTGTGTGTGTGTGTGTGTGTGTTAGTGAAGGTGTCTCAGATGTGTGTGTGTGTGTGTTAGTGAAGGTGTCTCAGATGTGTGTGTGTGTGTTAGTGAAGGTGTCTCAGATGTGTGTGTGTGTGTTAGTGAAGGTGTCTCAGATGTGTGTGTGTGTGTTAGTGAAGGTGTCTCAGATGTGTGTGTGTGTGTGTTAGTGAAGGTGTCTCAGATGTGTGTGGGTGTGCTGGAATGAAGGACCCTTATGGCCCTGTGGGGTGAAGACGTGAGAAGAGGTTTGCCATCAAAGGACTGAATTGGGACTGAACGTCCTTTTATATGACACTGTGTATTTACAAGGACATGCATGCAGAACATTGTTCATATTCATTGACCAGTCCCAATAAATGCCACTGTTCTATCAACTTGTATAAAGATGTCATCGTTTTCAGCTGAAGTTCACTGGATGATAAGCCCATGAAGCCCTGGAAGGCTAGAATGGGACAGATGGTGGGTTAGATTTGGAAATGAGCGCGTCTGTAGTGACGAACAGGAGGGGTTGATGACATCATCACGTCTTCACTCTCTCCTCCTCTCTCCATCCCACTTTCATCTGAAGATTGCTGGTCATTAGAGTGTGGCTGACTACATACTAATTACACACACCATATTTACTTCCTCAGAAACTAGTACCCAAAGTACCTTCCCCCCTTTAGGAGCAGTTAGTCAGCTGTCTTAAGTGCACACACACTTTCCTGAGCACATGGCGTGTCTAATTGGACATGTCTTCCGATTCCACACACTTTAACTTCAGGCTTAACCAGTCAGAACAGCAGATACAGCACAGACTGGTACAGGAGTTCTAAGCACCTGAGAGGGAATGAGTATCATGAGTCCCCTCTTGGTGTCCTTCTTCTCGTGGGCAATGGCATGAGAGAGTGCGTACTCCGAGACTGGTCCTTCTTCTCGTGGGCAATGCCTTAAGAGAGTGCGTACTCCGAGACTGGAACAGAAACGGTCCACAACAAGAAGCCCAGAATGCTGCACTGCACTCTCAGTTACACTCTCTGGAGGTCTCAGGCAGAAAACACAGTTAAATGTTTACGGCTCCTAATTAAAAGGTGGTTGGAAATAAAAATGCATATGTATGTATGTATGTACGTATCTATGTATGTATGTATGTATGTACGTATCTATGTATGTATGTATGTATGTATGTATGTATGTATGTATGTATGCACTTTATTCAATGCATGATATTATACAGCTTGAAGACTGACCTCTCTAGGTTGCCACAGGACTGCTGCCATGACATTGCAATGAGAAGAGTTCTATTCTGCAGAAATACAATCATAATGTGTAAGCTATATCAACTGATGTCATGTGTTTCAGAGGTGCCAGCCTGACATACTGCCAACATTTCTATCACTTGGTTTCCTGAGCACAACACAGCATGAAAGCTTTAAACCTACTAAGTGTGTGTGTGAGAGCAGGAAATACGTCTAGTATTGTTAAGAAGTGTGCTAAGTCAGTGTGGATGAGAGCTAGACGAAAGTGCCCGTGTCCTCGTGTGTGTTTGTCGACTGGCACACTGTGCACAGACGTCAGTGCGGCTCGCGCTCTCTTTCAAGTCGTCTTAATGAGAAACCACTCCTCGAGGCGGCCCCCTCGTAAACTCAGCCTAAATTAAACCCCAATATGAATCACAGGCACAGAAGCCACCAGTCAACGCCTGCGGCCATCACCGAGGTCAGACTGGACAAAGACACACAGACACATGAACAGACACAAGAACACACACACACACACACAGACGAGATACAAAGCCACACACATATCCACAATGCATCTGAGTGAGCAGATTAACTCCAAATTCACAAGAGCAACATCATTAGCTCTTTAGCAATGTTGCAGCATGCTTTCATTCTCATTCATGTATTGATGTCTTGAAATCTGCTAAATGCCAATATCATGAGAAAACACAGTTAATGACAACCCGTGACTAGTAACTCAGTTGAAGCATTATTACCAGCACACACACACACCATATACCACTGACAATAACCTTACCAAATTACTTCCCATAACGAGCTGCATTCGTAAAAATTAAATGTCTGAATCTAACCAACAAATAAAATGGCATTTAATGAACACTAATTAGACTCTGTTTGGTCTGCACACATTTGTGTGTTTGTGTGTGTGCCCTGTCTGGTGTGTGTGAGTCTGAAGGAGAGCCTGGGAGACAGCCGTTTCACGGAGATGATGGAAATAAGAGGATCATTTGGTAATTAGTGGTTCTTTTTCTTCCTCTGTGATGCCGGACTGGTGGTTTAATGTGTGCTGGGTGTGTCACGTGTGTGTGTGTGTGTGTGTGATATATGAGTGTCTGGGTTAGAGGGAAAACAATGGAAAAGCAGAGAACCACAGGCTCAGGAGCAGCACGGCTACTCAAGTACACCCACATACAAGCCCTGAGGGTAAAGAAAGGACAAGTGTCTTACGCACACGCACTCACTCTCTCACACACACACACACACACACACACACACACACACAAATGTGACGTGAATTCGTGCGTGCATTCACAGAAGTAAAGCAGGAATGAAAACACACACAAACCCATATAAACACACAGACTAATGATGACAGATCCCAAATGAAGAACTGCTGTGGTAGTGTCCCCCATCATTATTCCATGTAGAATCGACATTTAAG
>NC_045170.1:24762113-24817113 GCF_900700415.2 Clupea harengus | reverse complement strand
TCTTAGCCCACGTAGCCTGGGTTTCAACTTAATGAGTTTAATATGCATTCCTCTTAAATACCTGACACAAAACAGAAGTGTTAGTAGCAAAGTAGATTCAAAGTCGTGCTTTTGCAAGATGGAATCTGACCAATTTTGTATATTTTCAGATATTTGTTGTGTTCCTGTGGAGCAGTGTTGGGATGAACTACTCTCAAAATGTGCAACTGACTGAAGGTTACACAACTAACTATAAATCAGGATCGAATCAGATCACATTTAGATTGAGGTGGTAGATTATGGGGGTAGCTGTGGCTTATTGATCAAAGTGTGAAAAGATAGTGTGTGAAGTGAGTGTTTGCCATACACACTACACGGAACACACAGCAGACAGCTCTTTAGTATATTATTGAAATACTGTGAGAATGTCAGATAGTCAATATTGTAATGATGTTGGTGCATGGCAATCAATCCAGACCAGGTCAATTAAAGCAACAAAAAGATTTAACAAAAAGTAACATATGATCTCACATCTTTCTAAATTTAGTCTCAACATATAGAAAATGATTTGAATTTCCGATTTCTGTAATCATGAAGTCAGTTCCTAAGCAACATTTGTGTGTGTGTGCGTGTGCGTGCGTGTGTGCGTGTGTGCGTGTGTGTGTACGTACCTGTCCTGCTCCGACTTGGCCACAGTACACTGCATTCGCTCCCATGCAGGTGAGCATCTCCTGAGCAGCTTTGAACTCTTCCTCAGCTCCGCCCACCAAGAAGGTCAGATTTGCCACAGTGGCCGCCCCAACACCTCAAACACAAAAGCCACCCGTTATTAAGGTCAGTATTTCAGACCACACTGCTCAGAACAGCACCATTCTCACAACTCTGCACAACTCTTCACCTGCCCGCCCCAACAGATTACTGCCCCCGAGTTTTGACGACAAAAGACAAGATATTTTCTTTCCTCAGAGATGGTCTTTCTGTCATTAGTCACAAGTATGGATACCATGGAATCATTCTCTCTCATTGCAGTTTAGTTCTAGAGGTTGAACTTATCTTCATTTCTTAGCCATTTCCCCTCATCCCAGACATTGTTCATTCCCCATTATCATTACCTATTACCAAACAGCAGAAAGTGTAAGTGAAGTTAACACTGGCGGCGGTGTCTATGTGTGTGTGTGTTTATTAGCGTATCAGTGGCATCAGTGGGGTTTGTGTTAAAAGCCAATTGTCCCTCTTTCACACAGCCCCCAAGGGAGACCTCAGCCATTGTGCTAACAACAACACACACACAGCAGCACATCATGTAAACGCACTCAACAAGGACGGCAGCTGGCCCGCAGGCCCGCCCCTGCCTCTCAAACACGCCCCCTGAGGCTTGATTGACAACAGTAAAGGGTAATTAACTCCACACTTTATCATGTTCAATTAAGAGACACGTCCAGCGGAAAACAAGCATAGCCAATCACGTTACAGTGTGTCGTGTCGAACCAGAAAACAGTCCCTAAGGTCCTGGAAACAGTGAGCTGTCTGAAATTGAAAAAATAATTATGTGTCAGAAGACGACCATCAGATCACTAAGCACTTAACCCACATTGTTATACACACACACACACAAGCAGATGTTCCACTTACAAACATATTTCACAATATTTCTATCAGCCAACAGTTATTTTTTAGATTGGAAATAAAGATAGACAGAAAGAAAGAATGCAAAAAGAAAGAAAGAGAGAGAAAGAAAGAAAGACAAAAAGAAAGAAAGAAAGAAAGAAAGAAAGAAACACAGATCATAAGTGACTGAAAAGGACTGTCAGCATGGGTAAGTAGTGAGAGTGTGTGTGTGTGTGTGTGTGTGAGAGAGTGTGTGTAAGTGTGTGGCAGGTGCCAGCTCCAACTCTCAGAAGCTGTAGTTATGAGTTCAGTTTAAATGGCTGCAAGACTTTATTAGTGGTTGAGTTAAATTAAATGACGTTCACACACACACACACACACACACACACACACACACACACACACGATTTTCCCATGCTGAATGACGCAGGCTACAGAGAAACTACTATTACTCTGAGGGATCAGACAACTTTCATTACTAGTAAATAACATCAACAAAACAAGCCCCCTGGGTTTCCGTCGTGCTACCAGACGCACCATGTGCACACACACACACACACACACACACACACACACACACACAAACCCAGCATTGATCATCAGCTGTACTGATTCATTAAATGCTGCCATCAAAGGTGATTGAAGGGATATTAATCTGTGATTAGTTCTGTGCTCTATTAAAGATCTATTAAAAGCAGAACTTATGGTTGAAGTCAAAAAGATTTCAGATGATTAAGGAAAACGGTCATTGGAGGGAAGCAATAAAACAATGAAATAAACAAAAGTAGGCAAGGGGTTCCTGACTCCAACAAACCAGGAGAAACCTTCACTCCAGAAACAGCCGATTACGTACACAAATCCAATGAGAACACTTTTACTCAAGTCACAGCTATTACGTACACAAGTCCAATGAGAACAGTTGCAGAGGTTTCTTTCAGTCTTTCATACACAGATGCACACATTTCGCTCCCATAGCAGGCAGTCTTTTCTCACACTCTTGTTAACAGCACTGGGCTGGAAAGCATCGGTCAGGCTACTCTGGGAACAATGTCTGTGCATATATTTGGGCATATGTTTGTGTGTGTGTGTGTGTGTGCGTTAAAGTGAGTTTATAGCTAAATGAGACCATGTCACATGTGGTCTTGTAATTACGACTTTGTATATTGTGAGTGAAATACAAGATCTTTTCTCAAATGCATTCAAGAAAAATCCAGATTTTAAATTCAGAAGAATAGAAAAAAAGAAATCACAGTCTGTAAAAGCTAGTGTCACCACCACACATTAAAACTGCCTGCCAATGGCACTAATGTACCATATTCAAGTTAAAAACAGCCTTCATCTGAGCACCGCATTTTATGACGACCACACCCGCACGAACGCGCACACACACACACACACACACACACTCTCTCACATACAAACAAACAACATGATGCATCGATTAACATGACAACTTGCACTCCCACTAGATAGAGACGGGCATAATCCCTCTGTCTCGTTCTCTCTCTCTCTTCCCGAGCTACTGTGTGTCCTGTCTCCTGGCTACTGTGACCTGTCCCCTTGATCCCGTCCCCTTCATTCAGAGATGCGTTCACTCCCCCCACCCCTCCATGCGTACCTTGACAGTATGACTGCCCAAGGCCCCGAATCACTACACTAACAACTTGGTCTTCCACCAGAAACTTCAAACCCTCTTCACACTCTTTCTCAGGGCCTGCAGAGACCTTGTAATCAGTGTTGAGCTAGAGTAACTGTTATTATATGCATAATGCAACTTTGATGTATATTGCGGTCATAAATAGGAGATTTTGTTATTAAACTTTAGATACAAATAAAGCACGATTAGTCCCAAGCAAACCAAACTCTGAAGTCAAGAGCTCTCAGTTTAACTGGTAGAACCTGAAGGTATATAACAGGTTGAATCACATTTGCTGTAAATGTCCCTGCTGTGTTAAGATATTGACTTCCCATAGAATACTAGCTGTGCTCACCTGTAAACTAAACATTTTGCTCCAAATAGAACCCTTTAACTATACACATGATACTCCTGCAATGTTTTGTCCAAACTTCACTTGAGGTCATTCCCATTGATTTGGTCACATGTGGTAAGACTGGGTTTGGTGTTAATGCACTTGCTTGAACCCATGCTATGTCTGTGGTGTGCTGTGGTTAACAAGGGCTGGAAGGTTCTCAGCCCGGTGTTTAAGGATCATTTCAGCGGTTTTCAACTCATACCTTATTAAAACATGCAATTTCCCATCATTTAAAGCCGTTCATCTGTAGTGTTTTGCTGTGAAACTGGTATGATTCAGAGAAGAACCACAGACATACTGTTGATGATAACACGTTGATGATGTCTGTTCCTCTGTCTGCATGTAGTTGTGTTGCTTCATTAAAAGACACAAAGTTAAAAGTGTGCACACACGCACACACACACACACACAGAGAAAAGGGGGAGGGGGAGGAAATGCAATTACAGCTATTCGAAGCATCTATAAACCAAATGCATTAGAGAGAGCGTGTGAGTATAACGCTACTCTTGCAGCGGCAGCACTGGAGTGTGTTATTATTGTTAACATGTGGGAGTCTTCTCAGGCTCGGCACACACCCTCTCAAAGTGTGTGTGTGTGATGTGTGCGTGTGCATGCACAAGTATGTGCATGTGTGTGTCTGTGACGTCAGTCCTAGTTTGTTGTGGTCCACAGGAGCGACAGCAGAGTTTGAGGTTTGTGTGTCGGAGTTTATTACAAATCATTTACAGGACAGATGACTGTGTGTGTCGTTTCATGAGGGCATTATTTGAGAGGCTCTTGGCTCCTCAGCCAAACCTTACTGACGCACTGGAGGTGGCACACCAAACCCAGAAAATAAAATATAAAATGATATCAACAGGCCAAAAGAAGTGGATTTAAAAACACAAGAATGACATCATTCTCACAAAATATAACCCAAAAAAAAACTGTCTGGCTAGACAGAAATCATCTGCGTCATCTCCCAGAGAGTCTCAAATTGTATTCCCTGCACTACAATACTGACATGTATGGAACCCTGCACATCACCATCAGATCCCGAATAGGAGCAAGAATGGTACAGGTAGGTATTCTGATTCTCAGTTACTGTTGCATCACAATTGTCTCAAAGCTGTATGACTGACCAGGTGCTTGCCTTTCTGCAGTATGGATACTCACTAAAAGAGATATACTTTCATATACCGGTATATATGTTCAATCTATATTTTTATTGTTTTTGTGTCTGAGAGCTGCTACCTTAATTTCGTTGTACTTGTGCAAAGACAAATACATATATTCTATTCTATTCTATTCTATTTGCTCTTTAAACTTCCATTTCTTTCACTTCCTACTCTTCATTCTGTAGTGTAGAAAACTAACAGACTGTCTCTGCCTTATTATTTTAGTATAGACACTTAGGTGGCCATCATCCCTTAAATATAAATTAACTAGAATTTTCAGCTACAGTCCAACAGACCATAGCATCTTCTTCAGGTTTTAGCACATAATGAGTACCATCATGTGAATACCATGCTGCTGTAAGCGGTTTCCAGAGCTGAGTGACACAGCAAGTGTGTGGGCATCTGACACCCTTCTACTGGTAAGTCCAGTCAGGCAGACGAACTACACACACATGGTGGCAAGGTCCCACCCTGCATGCCTAATACTGACTATAAAGCCTCAAATCATTCTGACCAGTCCAACATGCCAAAGAAGAATGCTTCACATTAAGTTCCTTGGAGTACGCCTTCAAAACCACCATTGGACAGCAAATGAGTTCTCCTAAACATGCCAAAGATGAATGATCTCATCAGGATAAGAAAGATCTCATCAGGATAGAAAAGATCTAATCAGGATAAGACCAAACTGACAGAGGACAAGCACTAGAGAGGCGACTTGGTAAATGTGACAAGAAGTGGTCACTCAACTGGTCTGCTTCATTGGAATGGTCTGCATGTTTGCTGGTTAGTAATTCTCCAGTTTCTGTCCTCACATCAGTACTTTCCAAAACATTCTGATCTCGATCATGATGTCAGAGGCACCGCTCTCATTTCCAAAACTGATGTCTCGAGGTAAGTGTTCAGCAGTTTGAACTCCACTCTGACACCATATAAATATCCTCTCCTCATAAGTAAGTTGGGTGTGTGTGTATGTATGTGTGTGTGTATGTGTGTGTGTGTATGTATGTGTGTGTGTGTGTGTATGTGTGTGTGTGTGTGTGTATGTGTATATGTGTGTGTGCGTGTATGCGTGCGTATGTGCGTGTGTGTGTGTGTATAAGGACAGATAATCTTTCTCAGGGTTGTAAAGTAGGATTAAAGGGACTACATGCTACACACACTAATAAACTCTTTATGAGCTCAAGTCTCAGATGGCAGCCTGTCAGCCTTAAAGACGCCAGTCTGTAAACACAATCTCTGTCTGTGTGTGTGTGTGTGTGTGTGTGTGTTTTTCGGTGTTCACCCATTAGGAGAATTTCTATGCTGTAGAAGGAATTCTCAGCAATCATTCATTTACTGGCTCTCCCCCCACACAAAAACCCCACAAATGACTTGCTGTATAGTCACTCCAACCTAATGATTACCCCTACCTCACAGAAGATTTTACTTTGGATATCTTATGTAGATAGGAACTATGATGGTTGACAACCCAATGCAGTATAAACTCACTCACTCACTCAAAATCATACAATAGGAAACAAATAGTAAAGTTTGAATAAACATTTCATTATTTTAAGTGAATTCACACTGTAAACACTGTGTATATATTGATATTTCATAAGTAAACATTGTGATTTTGCAGCAAATATCTCAGTTTGGTAGTCAGAGTAAAACCCCAGTCAGTCCCATGTTGAGCATGGATATGCATAGCACACATCATGACTGCGACTCCAGAGTCAATCCTACTCTGATCGGATAGGAGGCAGGTGGAAGCATTCTGTATGATGTGCTGATCGCTTACTTTCATTGTGCTCAACACAGGACATCCAATTACAGTTGGACACCCCAGTGATGATGTCATGATTGAGAATATAACAGTGAAAAAACAAGGGCAAGTTGGCGTGATCCCAATCCTGATATTGATATCTGGATATAGATCCGGGATAAATTGAAGAACTTGGCCACTAAGTGAAGGAACTCATGGATGCAAGCACACTAAAAATGTGTTTCATTCAAATGCTTTTCATTTATGATGTTCATCTTAATCCGACTGACTGTATAATGCTTTGCTGCTTCCTTCATTCTCTAGAACGTTCCTCCTCAAACACATTACTGTAGTAAGGGTTTAACATCACCTTCCAGTCACTTCCATGAAGAAGGAGACATGGATTGTGGTAATATTATGTCCACAGTGTTTTTCCCCCATGCCTTCTCTACGGCACCTTTTATTATCCCATCATGTTTTTCTTTGCTGTAATACTGCCCCCCTCCTGCTGGGAAGGGCAATAGCAGGAGCAGTGTGCTTGCTCCTTGAGAACCAGACTGCACATCACAAATCCAGCCTACCTGGGGATTCCCTCAAAAAGCTATAACCTGATTACTTCAACACTCTAATTTTGGGAAGGCAACAGCCTAATATAGACGCTAATTCATTTTGCACGTGCAACCGATCCCATCATCTCAAAGAGCTTCTCTCCTGATGAGGGTGAAAAAGGGAGTACCTAACCCTGGCAAAGTATTTTTTTTTCAAAGTTTTTAAGTATGGTATTTATTAGCAGCTCGATAACATTTTAGCTTAGGGAACAAATAACTGTATCGGTATAAGTGCCTAATATAGTCAACATCATTGATCAGTTATTAGGCCTGTATTTGCCTATTTCTTATTCTCACTGAATATATCATTTAAGTGAATACTGGCTTAATGCAGATCTTATTGGGCACTAATAAGCTATGTGTTGGCTAACAATGGCTAACATTTGTTCCCTAAAGTAAAGTGTCACCATTAGCTCTTGACCTGAATTCAGCTCTCTGGTCATCCGCATGATTTAGTGGTGTGGTTTGGTCTACTGGTTGCTCACGCTCCCTCTCTCTCACCTCCTGACACTGGGGCATCCAAGAACACCGCTCCCATCTTCTCTGCAGCTATAGCCATCTCTTTGGACACAGAGGGGTCGATGGTGCTGGAGTCAATGAGTAGCGTCCCCTTCTTCACGCGCCTGACAAGTCACAGAGAGTCAGACATTAAATCTCCCCAGACAGCCATCTTCACTCTATGCTTTTGCGAAGCAACAATAATATTTCGGAGACGGCGCTTACTTGAGGATTCCGTTGGGGCCGGTGTAGACATCAATGACATTAGGACTGGACGGTAGCATGGTGATGATGCGGTCTGCTTTATCGGCTACTTCGGCCGGGGTGTCCAGGATCTAGAGAACACATTTACATTACTAACTTCAACACACAGGAAATACTCAAAACATATACAGAAATGAGTAAAAATAGAAAAAGAAAAAAAAATGTGTTGCCGCCTTGGAAACGGTAAACGTTGTTTCGATGCCCTCGTAAGTTGCTTTGGTTAAAAGCATCTGCTTAAAAACAGACCTCGACCTTTGACCTCCACACTGTTTATTCTAGGGATGAGAGCAGTCACTCACTAGTTTATTTGGAGATATATACATACTTGAAATACGTTTGCTCATTGCTTCATGTGCAGCACTGCATGGCAGACTTTTAGAAAACCCTGCAGACGTTTGTGGAGGACCCCATACATGGAGCTGGTCCACATAATGGTCAACTATGCCTCAGACGTGTGGCCATTCAGCTTCATTACTATGTAATGCATGAAAATAGTAGCAACATCATCATCATGAATGCATTTGAAAGAGACAAATATTCTGTGCTTTATTGGGCAAGTTCTGTCAGACTGATCAGCCTGGTCATGTGTCCATGTTGGTCATTATGAGACCTATCTGAAGACTGACGAGCGAGATCAATCGTGACTAAGACTCAAAACCAGACAGCTCTCAGCACCAACTACATCAAACATGGGGTAGGTCTCTATTGGTTCTGGACTTGTTGATGTGGTGAATCAGTACACAGTGAATATGAGTTGGGCATTTGACCATTTGGCCACCGTAGGTACTCACACATGCTAGTAAAGGCCAGGGTACTCAGCTGGTTGCAATTCAGCAACCTCACCACTACATGGCACTAAACAAAACTACACACTGTACCTTTAACAGTGCATTCTGGGAGATTTTAGGAAGTAAATGTGACAGTGTACTGGGACATCTCTGAAAAGACTCCCTGGAACCTGGGCTTTTTTCTGTTAATTTATTTATAAATGTCTGGTGAATCTGCTGGACTCAATCGAACTTCACCTGCTGGCTAAGGGGGCGGAGACTATAAATAGTCTGCTCCCCTGGCAGTTCACCTTTTTCCACTCCCTGCCAGTACTCCACCGTATCCTGAAGTGTGCGTATTCCAGTTAACAATAAAGATCAAGCTAACAAAAAAGGAAATAAAACTACTGGTGTTACATCCAACCTGCCTTCTCTCTTGCATCATTCTCTCACTCCACTCCTTGCCGTTCGGGTCTTCTGACCGAGACTCTGTCTGCTCACCCAACATTCACTCCCCCCGAACCACATCACCCTACAGTTCCTTCAATGGTCCTTCGAGCCGGAGACTGAGTGAGTGATACCATGGCAGGCAACGGTAAGGAGTCAAGAGACTTGGACCTGGAAGAGAAGGCTTCCCGAACTGGAACCAGTAGTGAGAAAGACGGTAACCAGGCCTGAGCGTGAGAGGCGTCCACCGGACCGCTATGGCTTCTCGGATCCTGGAGGAATCTCCAGTAAGAAGCCCAAAAGCCTCCCTCATCACAGCCAAGCAGGCGAACTGCCTCCACCCCCAGATGCTGCTGATGTCCAGGCGTTGGAGGAAGAAGAGGTCACCCACGACTACGGCCAGCCTGAATCAGCAGTGGGAGAGCAAAATGATGATAATGTCTTCTACAGCTGTTCAACCTTTTATCGAATTCAATGTGTGATATCCAATGTGTGATATACTCAAAGGGAGATCATACTGTAGTATGATCTCCCTTTGAGTTCAACATGTCTCAGAAAGAAACATAAACACTCCTCTGAAATATTCTTGTCAATAGGATATCACACATTGAATTCGATAAAAGGTTGAACAGCTGTAGAAGACATTATCATATGCGGACACAACACTCTAGGTAAGGGTGGGCAAATAGGACAGATATCTATACATAGCACTCAGACTCAAATGGATAACAGAGTTACGCACTAGCATTAACACAGGCTAGAAAACACAGGCTTACTCTAAAGTAGCATTAAACATTAAACACAGAATTTCACATTTACACATCACACGCAGCATTATGGGGTGCACGACTCCCTTGCAGGCTACAATATCTTTAGAGGTAACAGTCTGTAAAAGCTCTAATAAATGCAGACATTTTACAGTAATTTTTCATTTTTATTTAACCGTCTTTGCACACCGACTTGTTTCTTCCCTCCTCTCTGACATGAAGTGTGTGCAATGGTGTTGTTCAAGCCCCAGGAGTCGCAGTAGACTACAGGCCTGTGTCGGTCACAGTGCAGTCGGTTACAACGTTACAACGTTTATGTGGGAGTATTCTTCAGGTGTCAGTGGAGCTGGTTGCGGGACTCCGACGGTACGATTAGTGTAGACTAGTTAGACGGGTATATTATCTAGTTAAAGAACGTTTCAGTCAATAGAAGATTAGCGGCATTAACAATGTCACACGGTCTGTTTTGGAGACGAAACTCGTCGTCGTAGGCTATTAATAACTCTGGTGTTGACACCAGTAAGTTAACTGCCTGGAGCCTTTATCTCTGCGCCCGGTGACCAGAAGGCGCTCCCGTTGAAACACCCGTGCCTCGCCGACAAACGGAAACCCGACATAGTCTGAATTCGGGTAAGTTTTTTAGACACGTTCTTCACGTCTTCAAAATAGACCATGGGCACGGGGATATCCTTTTTCACATGTATGCTGTGCACCCGCACAGGACAGCTGTGCCTGATACCTCGCGCTTGGCTGTGGCAACACCGGTCATGCATAGCTGTTAGTATTAATAATAAGCGCAAAGTTGACGACGACTCCATTCATCGCTATCAATTAACATGAATGCACATTCACATGCACATTCACATGTATTCACATGCACATTCACATGTTTCCGATTATGTCGCGTAGGGGACTGCACCTAACTTAGGGTACGTTTCGAATGTTTGTGTAGTTGTTTTTCCATGGGCTGTAAAATGTTAAAGTTATGTTTTGGGATTGTTGCATGAAGGAGGCAGTCAAAGTGTACATTTTCACACGGGCGCGGCCAATCCAGAAGATGATACAAGTTGCCAGTGAATTCAAAGAGCAGTCTAACTTACTGAAAATATGATATCTAGTCAGTTTAGGTTTTTTTATTTGTTTATTTGATTGAGTTATCAACCATCATTAATTGGTAGCGCTAACTGAAAGAATGCATGTGGTTTAGGCATTGAACCTCCTCTTGAATCTTATAACCTTTTAGACTGTTTGGTTAAGTGTGTATTTTATAAGCAATTCCTTTTTGCTGCTTTGAATTAGGCCTCTTTCCAACTGACAATCGTGTCATCAGTGTGTTTGTGTCTAGAGTTAGTCTCAAGAATATGCATCTGCCTCTTCCTTCACTGTGAACAGTCCCATACTCCCACAAAAGATGGGCTCAAAAGGATCCAGTGTGTAGATTCTTCCAAAACAACCCTCTTGTAACTTCTGACATTCCCTGAATCCTCACTGTATATGTACATCAAGTATGTGAGAGGCCGATCCAGAGGGCAGGCAGCATCACTTCCCAGACAACACACCCCATTGTTCCCAGCGCCCACCCTTCCACAGAGGGCCTCCGCCAAACACTGGGGGAGTAAAGGGGACGCTTCATCCAGACAGAGGGGAGGGTTCCTGGGGCTGGTTCCTGTTGGTTTGGACATTTCTTCCTGCCTTGGTGTGGTGGCCATATCAGCAGCAGAGGAGCTCTGTGGAAGACAGTGAAAGATTGACACAGGCTGTGACAGCTGACTCCAAGAGGGCTTCACGGCAGACCAGGTCTTTCTCTACGTCAGAGTCAGCTGTTCTCTGCAGTGAGGGCTGCACTGATGCATGCATGCACTCAACTATTGTGTGTGTGTGTGTGTGTGTGTGTGTGTATGTGTGTGTGTATGTGTGTGCGTGCGTGCGTGCGTGTGTGTGTGTGTGTGTGTGTGTGTGTGCATGCGTGCGTGCGTGCGTGCGTGTGTGTGTGTATGTGTGTGTGTGCGCGTGCGTGCGTGTGCGTGTGTGTGTGTGTGTGTGCATCTTTTTCAGATTTTGGTGAGCCGACATGCCTGTCCCACCACCTCCACCTCCTCCTCCTCCTCCTCCTCCATCAGCTCCAGCTCCAGGTCCACCATCCCTTCATCAGACTATAGCACCACCACAGGTACCGAAGCACAGACACATGTAAACACTATACTGTCACACAACAAGTGGCTCTGCTCATCCACCAAGCCAGAGCCTGTATTATTGATTAGAGATACAATTACACACGGTCTCCCCCTCTTTTTCTCTCTCTTTCTCTCTCTCTTTCACTCAGTCTCACACAGACACAGTCAGCAGGAGGCCAGCAGTGGCAAAGTGGTGTCAAATTTCCCTCTCTCTCTCTCTCCGTCTCATTCTCTCTGTCTCTATCTCTCTCTCTTGTCCCTGTCCCCCTCCCTCTACCATGGGAAAATGCCCTTTAGTTCTTAAAAACTATTCATCCAACTAGTCGATCCAAAACAGTGGAGCTGGAGAATGTTGTGAAGGTAGTTTAGGAACGTCATTGGTAACTGTCAGCATTTCAACACTGGGGCCGCAAAGCATAATATTCTCTGCTGTTTAAAACGCAAACTAATGACATCTGACGTTCAGACTGAAGTTCACACTGATAAAACATGTTTAATATCCTGAAACCATTTTGTTGTGTCTCATTGCCTATATGTGAACTGTGCCTGACCTTAGTATTCAGTTAAATTACAAACTGTGCCTCCAACCTAATAACAACATTGTTTGCACTTCATGTCAGACGCAGACAGGACACTCTGCACTGGGGGCATCAGAGCGGGGAGGCCGCAATGCTCTCCTGGCAGACATCCAAAAGGGAATGTGCCTGAAGAAGGTCACGCAAGTTAATGACCGCAGCGCCCCTCAGGTTGACAGTAAGTCTCCACAGCTACTTCCTGTTTCCTGCTTCCTATCAGAGACCACCCTCAACAGCAGTGGATTGTTTGGGACAAACACGTTGAAACATGAGAACATGTTTTTAGATTGAGGCGTCCTGTTTTATTCTGCAGTACTAAGAAACTTCTGAGAAACTTCTTTGTAGGACACATGCAGTATAGTCCTACGTGTCTGTATATGTTAGAGTGAAACATACAGTACAGTGAAATACATGTTGCAAGCTATGCAACAATACCATATGTTAGTTCAGACCCAGGAGGATGAATTAGCAAAAGTGTAGCTCTGGGTTGCTAGACTAAGCACCTTTCCCAAAATGGTGGCTAGGGGGCAAAATGAGTCAGAGCCTTGGGGGTAAGATGAACCACAGCTTTACATGAAGTTAAGTCAAATATTTAGTGTTTAAATTAGTGTTGCAACCTAACAGTGAATAACTGACATTATAAATATAAAATATTTCATATTTTGGATGTAGCATAACAGGGCTAATGCCAGGTCATTACAGTAAAAGAACAGACAGGGGCTCCATAGTCTTGCGCTTGTAGCCCTAGTGTTTGTTTACCTCCTAGTGGATGATGAAGAAACAACACCCTGTTTTGTCATTTTTTATATAATTTTCTGTACATATGCATGTTAGTGTCTGTTGTTGGCTACAAAGTTTGAGATTATACGGGTATTGGAACCATTCTGAAAACGTACAGTTGGTTCTTGCTCACGTGGTGGCATAGACAAACTCACAATTATGCACCTCCAGGTAGCAGGTGTGCATGCAAGTATACATTAATGAAACATTTGATGTCAGGTATAAATACAGCAGGTTGACTAATGTATTAGAAGTACATTATTATGAAAGTTATTGTGATTTGGAGCAAATGGTCAAAAAAATATTCATTTTCAAATCCTACTGGTCAGACAGATCATGCTGTAAACTCAGATTTGTTAGTGCATTTGTTTTATGCATGTGTGTTGAGGTGTGTGCGAGTGTGATTGTGTACACATTCTAGAGATTCTGTTCGTAATTGCTTTCACATGCAGCGGCTGCCTTGTGGGATGACCTGTGAGTCACGAGAGAGAGGCTGTTGGAAGAGAGACACAGACAGACATAGAGAGACACACACACACATAGAGAGACAGACACACACACATAGAGAGACACAGACACACACACATAGAGAGACACAGACACACATAGAGAGACACAGACACACATAGAGAGACACACACACACACACATAGAGAGACACAGACACACACACATAGAGACACACAGACACACATAGAGAGACACACACACACATAGAGAGACACACACACACATAGAGAGACACAGACACACACACATAGAGACACACACACACATAGAGAGACACACACACACATAGAGTGACACAGACACACACACATAGAGAGACACACACACACATAGAGAGACACAGACACACATAGAGAGACACACACACACATAGAGAGACACACACACACATAGAGAGACACAGACACACATAGAGAGACACACACACACATAGAGAGACACACACACACATAGAGAGACACACACACACATAGAGAGACACACACACACATAGAGAGACACAGACAGACATAGAGAGACACACACACACATAGAGAGACACACACACACATAGAGAGACACAGACAGACATAGAGAGACACACACACATAGAGAGACACAGACACACACACATAGAGAGACACACACACACATAGAGAGACACAGACAGACATAGAGAGACACACACACATAGAGAGACACAGACACACATAGAGAGACACAGACACACACACATAGAGAGACACAGACACACACACATAGAGTGACACAGACACACATAGAGAGACACAGACACACATAGAGAGACACACACACATAGAGAGACACAGACACACATAGAGAGACACACACACACACATAGAGAGACACACACACACACATATAGAGACACAGACACACACATAGAGAGACACAGACACACACACATAGAGGCATTGAGGCCTGGTTTACTCTAATCTACTCAAACTTACCCTGAAAAGGAGGATCACTGAATGGAGGACATGCCAGGAGCACTGGCTAATATGGGACATCCTCCCAGACAGGGTCCTATTGTACTACCAAATATGTCTCATTATGGAAACATGATATATATAGGCTGGAAATTACTTTTTGTATTTCTTGTAATGTAAGCCAGCTAGAAAAGGGGACATTGAAGTCAAATAGCAAAATTTCACCCTGGACCTGGACCTGAAACTTGGCAAATACAGCCCATGTTGAGCCAGGAAGGTTACGGATTGCCAGAACTCAGACTCGGGGGAATATCTGTTTTCCTGTACCTCCTTAGCATTCAGCTAGTCACTTAATACAGTAATCCACTACCTGTTTAACCCTGTGGCACTGGGCTATGTGAGGCGTTCACATGAAATAAGTGTTACAATTACAAGTGTTGTTGCATGTGTGTTACATTTGTTGCACAACATTTGAGGCACAAGGTATTTGCTCATTGGATATACTGTATGTGGGAAAGGTTGGCCCTTTTTAACCCCCTGTTAAGTATGTGGTCTTAATACCATACCGACGAGCCTGGCTCTTTGGCTTTGTGGTCAAGGTGCAGGTTTGGTACCCCGTAGCCCTGGGTCCGGGGGGGTGACTGCTCTCTCCCTTAGCCACAGTTCTGTTGACTTAAATCAGAGAAGCTGCCTATTCGCCAGCTGTTCCTGATCACTGTCGTGCCAAGCATGGTCATGATTATAATCAATATGTTGTTGCTGGAATGCACATTCTTGACACCTGCTGGAGAAATCAACAAGTCGAGCACATCTGACAGGGTTAGATGTGCTTTGCACAAAGGTTAGACATATCTGTCAGAGGTTTTACAGTGCAAAGGCATACATTTGAAGAAAACAACAACAAACTTAACTTTGTGTACTCTTTGTGTTGAGTCAGTGTTTGGAGGTACGAGGCCTGAAAGGGGTCTGTGTCCCTGCTGCTTGATGGCCTGAGGGCTCCAGATCAAGCAGAGAGATACAGGAGGATAGGCAAATGAATACATGAGAGACACTCAATGTGTTCATTAAAAAGGCACCATGGAAGAAAGAACACAGCCCAATGTAGTAGTGAGTGAGTACTTTGTAATAGTTACACCCTTATGGTATGAGATGCACTCATCTGCCTGTGTGTGTGTGTTTATCCACAGAGCCAAAGGGGGCAGGCACAGCGCTGGGTGGAGGCGGCTCCAGTGGCTCAGGCGCAGCGCTGGGCGGAGGCGGCTCTGCCCCCCCACCTGGAGCATCCTCTCTTGGAGGTCTGTTTGCTGGAGGCTTCCCTGTGCTGAGATCTGTTGCAAAGGGTGACTCTAAAGCACCCCAGCACAACCCTGGTAAGAAACACACACACACACACACACACACACACACACACACACACACACACACACACACACACACACACATACATGCACACAACCCTGGTAAGAAACACACACATACACACACACAGCCCTGGTAAGACACACACACACACACACACATACACACACACAACCCTGGTAAGAAACACACATACACACACACAGCCCTGGTAAGACACACACACACACACACGAGGCAAGAGATTACATATAGGCAGAATACACATAGAAATTCACTATGGTAATGCATATGATGTAGAAAATACTTCTACTGTTGTTGATGAATGACTTGTGTCGGTGGAAAGTACTGAAAAGCTGCATGCAGAGAGATTAAGACATACTTAAGGATTATATGAATCATGTTCTTTTGAAAGGCCTGGATTTTTAAAGCATGACTGTACTGAAGTATCCACATTCTATTTATGTTAATGTAAATGTTAATGTAAGCAGCTAGATATTTATTCCTCAAGAATTTGAATCAAGGCAATGATTTGTGTGTGTGTGTGTGTGTGTGTGTGTGTGTGTGTGTGTGTGTGTGTGTGTGTGTGTCCATCAGTATCCCGGTCTGGCTCATCCTTAAGTCTGAGGCAGCCCCTGTGGAACCCTCCAATGAATCCGGGGGATTTCCGTGGCAGCGCCCCAGATCTCTCCACTGCCCATAGGCCTTTGGAGAGGAGATGGTCCCGCCCCTCCCCGACTACATCAGCCCCTCCACCCCCGTTCCCTCACACCACCCCCTCCAGACCTCCATCATCAGGCCCTCCCCCTCCCCCCCATCTCTCCTCAGACAGACCAAAGATCTACCCTCCACCTCTTCCCACCTGTCCCCCTCCACCTCCCCCACCAGCTGCTACCTACATCACCAAACCCAACTGGTTACCCGTCCAGCACCCTATCATGCCCTCCACTCCCCCACCCCCACCCCCACCTCCAGCGCCCTCCCTCCCTCCCCCTGCCCTGCCTGACCATTCCACAGGTGCCTACTACTCCTCTCGGCTTTCATACCCCCCTTATGAGCCGCACCAGGGAATGGACACCTTCCCCCCTCCCCCTCCCCCCCACCCCTCCTCATACACCCCAAGCTGTCCCTCTTATCTGCCCCCACCCCCTCCTCCACCGCTGCCTCCTTCTAAATTGCCTCCTTCCCACCCGACCTCCTTCAGACCTGCTGTCCCCCCCCTCCCTCCCACCTACCCCTCCACGGCTCCTAGCAGACGCCCGCCCGCTGTGCCGTGTCTTTCAGGTACTTTTCAAGGCAGACATTAGTGATACATAGTCATCACTAGTATCCAGAATCCACCAGTGTGTCAGCCTTGTTCATATCCATAACTACCTAATGAATGGTATCTTTATTAACATGTAGTTTAATGCGCTGTGTGATTGTATGACATTGGGAGACTATCTACTACCTAATGAATGGTATCTCTATTAACATGTAGTTTAATGCGCTGTATGAATGGTATCTCTATTAACATGTAGTTTAATGCGCTGTATGAATGGTATCTCTATTAACATGTAGTTTAATGCGCTGTATGAATGGTATCTCTATTAACATGTAGTTTAATGCGCTGTGTGATTGTTTGACAGGTATCGGGAGACTAGGTCTGCCCCCTGCTCCACCTGCGAGATCTCCAACCACAGAGTTGTCCAGCTACTCTCTCCTGCCACCTCCCCCTCCTCCTCCTCCTCCCCCTCTTCCTCCTTCTCTCCACACAATGACCTCCAGTCAGGGGAATGGCTACCTGCACAGCCTGGGTAAGGAATGTGCCTCCTGTTGAAAATGATTCTAATTTCAGCAGCATAGTTACACACCACATTCTTAAACACAATGCTCAAATGCACAAGGTAAAGGCACACAATGCACAAAACATATTTACATATCTGCAGACAAAAGGAGAAAATTAACTGGAATTGTAGGAGCATAGTTGTGGTTTGAAGGTTCAGAAGGACAGTCACAAACTGTACTACAGGGTATGACATCATTTGGGAGTGGCACTTCCATTTAATATGGATGGATCTTGTGATCTTGTGACTCATCTGTATTGTGTGTCTGTGTGTGTGTGAGAGAAAGTGAGAGAGAGCGTGAGAGAGACTGAATGTTTTGACAGAAGTTCCTGATGTCCTGATTCTCTTTCAGATGACTTTGAGTCCAAATTCCAGTTCCACCCCTTAAAGGACTTGCCTCCACCCAAAGAGTTCTGTCCATTTCCACGAATGTACCCAAGCAAGATGAATCAAGGTAATAAAGCACAAACCCAGCTTCCTGCTAATGGGCTCATCTATCTTGTGTGCATTTTCTAATTCTGATAAACACTCAAATATGACAGGCATCACAGCGGAAAGTAAATGATGATTGAGCTTTAAAATATCATGACTAGAAAAACACATTTCGGCACAACCATCTTTCCTTACTTGTTTGCCTTGGTGACAGACAGGTGATTACTAATTGACAGTTGTGCCTTAACCTGCTGGGTTCAGGAGCAAGGCATTTGATTTGAAGAAATCTTCTTACCTAGGTTTAAACTCTTAACTGCCTCTATTATACTGACATAGTCAGTCTGAATAATATATGATTTAAATAAAGGTGATGTATGTCAATAAAATGATAATGTATTTCAGGATGAGGTTTCTGCTTCCAAAGGAGATTCTGCTTGTTAGTACACACACAGGTTCACATATCTTTCCACCATGGCCTGTAGATTTAAATCTTATAATTTAGGATTGATATATGCCCAAAAGCTCTCAAATGAAACAGGCTAAGTAAACTGAAGCCTGTGGTAAATGTATTAATTTCACCCTACATTTCATGCTGTATTCTAGAGCTGTACTTCAAGGAGTGTGTAAAGATATTCTGGTATATTCTGGTTATGTGTGGGATGCTTTTTAACAGTGTCACCAAAGCCTCCGGCGATCAGGACTCACCTGCGGTGAATCCCTCCCAGTGCCTGGCATACCAGTCCGGCTGTCCTCCACCCCCTCCCCATCACGCTGGCATCTGGACTAACCCAATGACCTAATGACTCACATCCCCCCTCACAGCACAAACCAAAGAACTACAGAGCCCAGTAGAACTACAGAACCCAGTAGGCAGAGGAGACATGTCTAAGTGCTGTTCAAATCAAAACAGACAAGTGACAATTTCATGATTTTTGTTGATAGCAGCTAATCAGTGCCTTATTGTAAGCCTGTACATCATACATCATTTTGATTTTCTATGGTTTTGTAATCTGAATTATAGTTATGGTCTTGAAGTGGACTTTTCTTGGACAGGGATCTAATTGAGAGAGCAGGATATGTTTCTGTTTCATTGTCTAGTCATGCACCTCAGCCCCTTGGATATCATAACAATCTATAACAGTAAGCTCTGTACACTGGCTAACAAGACAAATGCGCATTCCAGCACCTCACTTGTGACTGATGAGGCAAACATAACCTATGGCCTATTTTGTCTTTGTATGTACATGTTTGTCTGTCACATTTTGCTTGTATGGCAGAACATAAACTGACCTCTGTATATATAGTTGTATTTAACTTGTATGTGTTGTAGTATGTATTTTTTGCTCCGCCTTCGTGATAATCAACCATAAAGATGTCTTGGAAACACTGCCACCATCTGGACAACTTTATTATTTCAGCAGATGGAACCACATTTGTCAGCAGAGTAGACACTAGTGTGAGCCACACTCATCCATTATATGATGGATTCTGTGATTGAATAGCTCTATTGTTGAAATGATGCAGGGAAAGCTGAAATATTCTATGAATACCACTGGTCATATGAAGCTGTTGCCTGAAAGATGATATTGAGTATTTATTTTCATACCTCCATGTACAATGTGAAGTTTGAGATTATTGTTAAACATATGAGTGGGTATTATGGTGCTAATTTCTTCTGGAATTATTCAATGTAACAATATCTGACACAAAATGACAGCAACAAAGTAATTACATTATTAAAGCTTTTGCCTGTTGAGGCAAGAGGATAAAATGCAAAGTATGAATGATCAATTTTGATTTGATTTAAGATAATGATGTGTTGCTGTTTCATTATAAATGCATTTACTGACATGTGGATAAAGGCACTTTCAAATGGCACCATGACATCATGTTTTAAAAACATATTACAACAGAATCTTCTCAGAGGCAAAAGCAAAGACAAACATGAATTGCCAGCCACATTTGGATCAGGAAGGAGATTAGTGTACCACGTATGTCTTAGAATTCCCCCTTGTGATCAGCCCTCCAGTCCAGACAGCAGTAAGGCCTAGTGGACCAGACAGGCAACTCAAGACCTGCACACCCCTGTCCTCATGAGAACGGGATGCTGTCCAATGGAGACTGTCGATCCTGGCACTGCTCAGTGGACACTTGGATGCAGCTTCCATACAGCTGAGCAGTAAGAGCAGACGAGATGAGAGCATCATGATTTGATTTGTTTCTTTGATTTGAGCTGGCTCTGGGAAATGGCTCTGGGAAAGGTCTCCACATCTCAGAGAAACATGACAGGCAAGTAATATCAACAATGTGTAAACCAACACAGAGCCGACAGGAAGGCCATTTTTGGCCACTTATAGTCATTTGGGAAGAAAAAGTTCATGGCTGAAAAGCACACCGTTGTCCTTGACAGTTCATAAGGTCAAATGGTGTGCATTAAAATGTAGAATGTAGCTACTTTTCAGTGATAAAAGTGCATGTCCTGTGATGGCTGATAGAAACCTTCACCACTGTGTTTATATAAAACCTACTGTGTTATTTTAGCTGCCTATAGATCCCCTGCTTGAACCTATACGACTCAAATGCTGTCATAGATCATGCAAAGACAGTGTTCCTGAGAGACTGTCAACAGTACGTTCCGTTCATGTGCCTCACAACTCCTGGGAATTCTAGCAGTTCTTGTTTAGTTCTGAGAGAATCCTTTTAAAAACATGCTGTCTACATTCAGGCACAAAGAGAACGACCCTATTCTTCATCTTCCTCTTCGTCGCTCATCAACGTTGCAAACCGGTTGTTCAGGTCACGCTCATCAGCCCTTTGGCCCCTCCCTCTCTGCATCTGGCCCCTCCCTCGGCCTCCTCGCTTCCTCGGCCCCCTTCCCCTCTTCCTGGCGGTGGAGAAAGATGATCCAGGAAGTCCTGAAGGGCCAGAGTCTCCTGACTTCTGTGTGGCCTCCATTAGAGAGGAGTAGAGCAGCCCAGGGATGGGGTCTCCTGCCAAGAGAGTTTCTATGGCAACCCCTTCTTTCAGCGCTGCCTGCACGGCATGAAGCAGAGTCCCACTGAACAACCTGGAGGTCAAAGAGAACGAGAACACAGGAGAGATAAGAGAACAACCGGATCAATAAGTGCAACCAGAGATCAACGGTCAAACTCCAATGAACTCCAATCAGGTAAAGACTAGACTCTGTTTTAACACTGTGATACACTGTCAGCTGGCTAAAGCATATTGAGCCTATATAGAACCAGCTGGCATATTTAACTTCCAATGGTCACAGTAGCAATTGGGTAAAGCATTTCAGGCTGTGGAGAAATGGCTTGACTGAATAAAGGTACCAGGCACAGGGAGGATCCGGAAGGGGGCCCCATAGCAGCTGGTTGAGGCACAGCGCTGCCTTCATGCACGACTGCCACTGGCTAAGGGAATGGGCCACCTCCAGGTTCAGCCCCCGCCGCTCCTTCCTCTTGTGTCCCAGCTGGTAGAGCCTGTGCAGCACAGCAGCAACACCAGGCCTGCTGCAGGTGGGGTCTGACAGGGAGAGAGAGCGAGAGAGAGAGAGAGAGAGAGAGAGAGAGAGAGAGAGAGAGAGAGAGAAGGCACAGACATGAGACAGTGAGGAACACAGATCTCCTAGAGACACAGATCTCCTTACTAGAGCTGCTTCTAAACCTAAAGAAAAAAATCCTGCTCTTCAGTGATAGGACACTTGAGGATAATAGGTTATAATGTGTTTAAATGATAACATTTATTTTATATTTATCTGAACTGAAACATACTTACATATATACTAAGTAACATACTAAACAGTGTTAATAGTACATCTAGTGGTGATATTGCATACAACCAGTGCATGCACATTTATGCATTGTAAATTCTCACCTGTGGGAATGGTTTTGCGATGGCTGAGCTCCCCAAATGTAAGGCCCAGCAGCACAGCCTGTAGGATGGTAGGGTCAGGCCGAGGCTTGGAGCGCTGCAGCCAGAAAGAGGTTACACACATGGGAAGCCTGAGAGTGGGCGGCAGGGGGGCCAAGGCACGCTCTTCCAGAAGCAGGACTCTCAACAGCACCTGCAGACGTACAGGCAACGGCATCTGGACAGGGAGAGAGAAACCCAACCTCTGTATAGTTACATATAAATAGATATGTATAGGTTACCAACATCTGTATAGTTACATATAAATAGATATGTGTAGGTTACTAACACAATAGTCCAAGAAACAGCCATACCAGCTACAAATACAGCAATTAAAGCTATATTACGCAACAAGAAGCAGCGAATGGTTCTGGACAAGAAAAATGTGTGAATAGATATTTCTGTGTATGTGTGTGTCATCGCGTAGGGGTTTGTGAGTGTGTGAGTGTGTGTGTGTGTGTGTGTGTGTGTGTCATCGCATAGGGGTTGGTGTGTGTGTGTGTGTGTATGTGTGTATGTGTGTGTCATCGCGTAGGGGTTTGTGTGTGTGTGTGTGTGCGTGTGTGTGTCATCGAGCAGGGGTTTGTGTGTGTGTGTATGTATGTGTGTGTGTGTGTCATCGCGTAGGGGTTTGTGTGTGTGTGTGTGTGTGTGTATTTGTACCTGGTCCATTATCTGTATATGCACTTGAGGAGCTCCACTAGGTAAGAAAGGGTTCACTGTGCTTTTGGTCAGGTTGAGATCACGTCTATCATATTCCACCACACAAGGAGTGTCCTGAGTATGACCCTCGGCTCCTGACTGTTCCCCACGTCCAGAACCACTACTCCCCCTTCCTCTTCCTCTTCCTCTGACCACAGGAGCTGTAGCCTGCTGGTTCCCGAGGAGAAGCAGCCCGTAGATGACCTGCCGAATGGGCAGCGAGGTGCAATGGCTGCTGGGTAACCTACAGTTTTCCACCTGGGCATACAACATGACTCTCCTGAGTACCAGCACATCCTGGACCAGAGAGGGCAACCTGCCCGTAAAGATCCCCTGCAGGAGCCACTGTGGCTGGGCAGCAAGTATTTCAGGGACCGCTATAGAGCCTGGAAGAGTAGATAAACCTCCAGAGAAGAACTGTGCCAAGCTGCTTCGAGGAGGGAGAGTGTACTCCTGCATCCCGGCTGAGAAAACCGATTGAGTGGGGTTCCTCTTCTGTCTCTTCCCTCCTTCTTCAAGCTCCAGCACCTCCTCCAGAGCCTCGTCAGGGCTGCTGAACTGAGACAGCCACAGGAGGAGGCCCTCGGTTTGGGGGTTCCCTCGTCCCCCCGTCACGGGCAGGTTCACACGGCTGAAGAATATCTGCTTGATGTCAGGAGGAGTGTAATCATTCCCCATGATCACAGCCAACAAAGGCAACATCTGTGGGGTGAGTCCCTGGAAGTGGGAGCAGAGGCGGTCCACAGTGTAGCAGCGGGCCGGGATGTAACCGTGCGATGGAGCCTGCTTGCCCACCACCACACTGCCCCACTGAAAGTACCTGAAGGGTATGTAACCCCAGGTAGTTGAAAGATGTAGAAGTCACTGTCATTGGTCCAGCACAGGGCAGCCCCACTGGCTGGCCAGGGAGGCGATCTCAAAGTCTGCCTCTGCGGCACACTGGAAGAGGGGAACGGCCATGTCCAAGAGCAGCTGCATGAAGACGGCCTTGGTGAGCAGGGGAAGGAGAGAGCTATGCGATCCCGCGCGAGAGAGAGTTGGCGTCCTGGATGGAACGCTTGGCGCGCTGTTGTAAGGTGGAGAACTTCTTGTCACTGTGGTCCATCCCGCCATCCAACACCACAAGGGCTGAATCTTGCGGTGGAGAGCACAGTAAAGAACTGCTGCACCTGTTCTGCGAAAGCCTCATACTCCCGCCGCACTGCTGGTCGGCTCCACAGTTGAAGTTACAGGCTGTAGTACAGGCTGCTTGCCGTCGAATCACCAGTCGCGTGGCCTGCAGACGCACGTTAACGAGGAAGCGACGGTCCCTCTCCATATAGGTGGTGAGGCCATGTCCCCCCATGGCATGACCTTTGACACAAAAGACACAAACAGGCCACTTTCAAATCCGCTTTAGTGGCTGACTTAACTTTCACCTTAATGGCTGACTTAAAGGGAAACTTCAGGACTTTTTAACAGGGACCTATTTTCCCATCTTTTTGGGTCGAAATCTTTACTAGGGACAAAAAAATCAGTCCAGTATTGAGTTAGAAAGCTATAACTGGCAAGTGCAAAATGCATATATACAGTGTAGTCCTATGGTGTATGCATCCGTGTCAGAATAACCCTCTTTTTTCCACCACTGAGTCATAATGTAATTGTAAGTGTCTAACTACATGGAAAGGATCCTTACAGAGACAGACCTGTGTCTGTTTACATTTATACAGAAACTAAGTTAAAGTTAAACTACAGAAAAAGTAGGAGCTGAGGAAAAAGTGAGAAACATAACCTTACATTAGAGCAATGTATTGTCTTGTAGCTGGTAAGACACACTGTTATTGACATTGGTTTACAAAGGACGGGAAGCTGTGAGTGATTGTTCAACCAAGAATGGCAATTTACAGGTTTACGCCACATCTTCTGTTTTGAGGGCTACAACACAGATACATGTATGCACATACATTCCATGTATAGATTGTACTGTGCCATATGCCACTGTAAACTAAGAGAGGATGCATACGTAGTTATGTATTTATTTCTCATCTATATATTCATCTAATTGTGAAGGCTGCAGACGCTAGGGCACATTATACTGCAGCTGTGAATCCTATGGTCTCTCTTAACTTCAATCCAGATCATTTAAACCAAACCAGAGGTATTCGAAGGACAACGTTGTCTATTGTAAAAAGTTGGCAAGAGCTATCACTGATAGCAAAGAAGGGGAACTTACGAGTAGGGGTTCTGAACGGTGAGTAGCTTCCTTCTTGACTTTCAAGTACTCCTTTATCTATACATCATTATTGACTGTGATGCAAAATCAGATGATTTCTAGATATGTAAGAGCCCCTCTACAGATCTAGAAATGATCTGATATTTTACAAGCAATTTCGTCCTGCCAGCACGTTTCATACTAATGGGTCAATGTCCTGGTCTGACTTGTTTTCCCAAGTAGTTCCACTACCATTCACATGAGATAGACTCCCACTACGCAGAGTCGTTTATTTTGAGTTCCGGTTTCCGGCTGTTTCCGCGTTGTCAAAATAACAGTCCACAAAACGTTTGTGAAAGGTATGTCTTGTTTAATGACTAGTCGACCCGTTATTCGCAAGTCTGCAAAACCCCACGTAGGCTACTAAATCAAGGTTACTGATTCAGACAAGCTGAATATGTGGATTTGTACACAACATCCATACAATTATTTGGCCCTATCGATCTCATGGTCCGCAGTGAGGACCACTTGGAATTGGAGGGAGAGTCTCTAGTCGCTCGTCCACCCAAGCTTCTCTCATGGGCTTCTCAGAATGAAGACTGGAAAGAGGCTCTTCATTGATATGCTAATATACTACTATAAACGTTTATTCGAAAGCACGATCATATCACATCCGCCCTCCTACTCTTGAGAAATTAAACATTTCATGCTTTGATCCACATCATCAAACAGTTTATAGCCTGTTTATATAAATCCGACCCCTGTACAAAAGTTGACCTACCCTTTGACAGTACATTCAGCGTAATCAGTTTTTCTCAACTGCAGTGATCATTCTTTAGTGCATTTAGCGTGGTTAAATATACAATATAGCCGGTGCTGTAAGAATTTAGATGATGAAACTACTTATTTTGTGAATTACCGGTTTCAAAAGAACGTCCATGGTAAATTCCCAGTATTTGCATCTGGTTATTCTAGAAATAATGGTTAACACGAATCAACTATTTTAATTAACAAGGTATGATATTCAATTAAGTACTGACAAACGCTATAGCCCTAACACCACCAACAAAGTAATATTTCACCCGACTTTGGTATCCCCACAGTGGATTTGTAGTTTTACAGACTGGTCAGGTCTAATGAGGTAAAAGTGGAAAGCTAGTTTAAGGTGCTTTGTATTGCACATGTTACTTGCCAAGGATTTGTCAATGATGTGGTTATTATTGAAGAAACTTTGTGGCAACACTTTCGTGTGGCAACACTTCCGTGTGTAGCTACCTAGTGAAGAACAGTGGCGTGGAGATGGCACATTGACGTGACGGTTTGTGTAGCTGTAGCTTTGTATATATTCCGAAGCTCATACTACATAACATTACTCAAGTTCATTCTTTAACCTTGTGCATGGCAGACATGGGAGTAGATGAGGAAAGGCAGGAAAGGTCAATACTTTGTGCTCTAATAAAATGCTGATAAAGATCAGATCATCCAACACATTCTGTTTATTTATTGGTTACTTGGCCCAAACACAAAACACAAAATAGGGCTGATTGGACCAGATTCTGGTGCCCTTAACATATCTTCACCTCCAGGATTTTGGCTGGCATCTTAATAACTTTTGGTGTAAAAAAAACAAACATTTCAAATTTCCAAAATTTTACAACTGGATAATAAACAAAGATAACCATTGTTATAATAATCATTAACAGACTCTGCAAAATAAAATGAAATATTATAAACATATAACTCAAGAACAGCAGTTAATAAACAATACAACTTAATCTCAGTAAAACAATAAAAGCAATAAAAAAAAAAACGGCAAGCTAAAACTAAAATTGCTCTTACAATAACAAAAGAAACACCAATTATATACATTTGAGCATGTCACCTTGAAGTGCATGATGTTGTGTGAAGTATGTACATGCATGTCTGACTGCGCGCTCACACCGACCACAGCTTATGGGCCCAACTATGATTGCAGAGGAGCCAGTTGTGGGCGGAGCCAGGCTCGATGGTGTACACCTGCTCTTGCTTTGGATTGGCCACGGTGTAGCTCAGTCGCAGTTTGGGGTTGGGGAGCTGGGCCGACGAGAGCAGGCGACAGCCGGCCGACAAATACTCGCTCTCAAGGACCGCACCATTTTCTGAAGCCCTACACACACACACGCACAAACACAGACACAAAAGCAGATGAACAACTTTTACCATTGCATCCGTCCTGCCAATGAGGTGAAGTTTTCTTGGACTGCTCTCATTAGGAGGCCTTCTCAAACGACACATTGATGCTTATCAGCCTCAGTAGATTCCCCACTTACACACACACACACACACACACACACACACACACACACACACACACACACACACACACACACACACACACACACACACACACACACACACACACACACACACACACACACACAAATAGAATTGGCATACAGCAGGGGCGGATCTATGGGGGTGGCAGCTGCCACCTGTTACAGGGCGTGCCACCCGAATCCCCAATCCTCCATACACCTAAAACAGTCAATCTAAACGTAATTGTTACCTTATTGACTAAACTGCAACCAACTCCAAAATAAGACGAGACAAATTAACACAATCATGTGGGATACTGTGAGAGCAGCCAATAGCATGTGCTAGAGGTAGGTGTATTTTACTTTATATTTTTGTAGTAACCTAATATACTAATGCTGCCTCGCCGTGTCCCCTCATACGCCTTTCTACCCTGTGTGTGTGTGTGTGTGTGTGTGTGTGTGTGTGTGTGTGTGTGTGTGTGACGGCCTTAATCCTGGCCCCGTGTCTTGGAATGATGGCAGTTTGTGATGTACAGTTAATGGGGAGAGGCGTATTGTGGGAATAATCAGGGAATTTGATTTTTAGTATAGGGTGGAGGCAAGTGGGGTGAGGGGAGAAGATGCTTAAGATTCTAGTCAGTTGTGGGACAGAGAGAGCCATGAGTTGGCCGTTACAGTTATGCAAAACCTCCACAGCCTTAGCAAGATCCTGAGGTTTTATTGGTTTGGGGAGAGTAGTAACACCTCCCATGTCTTCATCTCTGGGGAAAGTCTAAAATCACTACAATTCATATAAACTCCTCAAAAAAAGTTCGGAAACGTTATTTTGGTCGATTATTCCTCCCCTTTAATAATACCAATTGGTATTGTATTTTATATCGTTGGAAAGCCTGATTAGTCACCTTTACAACGAGGTACAACTTGTAAGGGTCGTGCTATCGTGGAATAAGCAGTTAAATAAAAATTTTAATCGTGGGAAATAATATTTTACACTAAATGTATCTAATATTGTGTTGGTCATCATTCATTACGATTTGTTGGGAAAAAAATTAGGATAAAACAAAAAAAATCGCATATTAAATCGCAATCGCAATATTTGGGGGAAAAATCGCAATTAGATTATTTCCCCAAATCGTTCAGCCCTAGTACACATCTGTGCATAAAGCGCTCTTGCTAGGTAGAATATGGCCCCCTGCACAACTCACCTCTTCAGGAGAACCACTGGAGCTTGACTGATGTCTGGGGTCTGGGTCGAGTCGGGCATGTTGCGGCTGATGAACATCTCGAGACACACGGCCATCTCCACCTCATTCAGGGAGCTGGGCAACTCCAGCACCAGGGAGCCAAGCACCACCTCCACCAGGGGGTAATAACCCTGTTCATGGGCACCTGCACACATTGCATATCAACAAGCTGCAATGAGTTTCATAACAAAAAAGTTTTGCAAATACTGGTGGCTGGTGAGAGTAGTAACAGAAGAGGTAATCATATTTAAACGTACACACATACATCGATTCTGTGAAATAGAATGTAAATGTGTTTCATGATTTTAGCCTACGTTGGAAAAGTACTCGAGCGCGGTTCCAATGGTTCCGCTTGCCGAGGTCACAGATGAGACTCTGGACCAGCACCAGCTCCGCAGGCAGCCCACTGCCCAGCATGACCTCCAGCGTATCCGCAGCAACCAGTAAAGCATGCCGTTTCAAGCACGACCTCAGAAGGGAGTTGAACAGGCCCGTGTATTCACGCACCTCGGCAGAATCTGTCACACACACACACACCCACAGACACACCAAAACAGGTGAAGCACAATAATGTCTTCACATTTCCTCAGACTAATAAAGCGAAGTCAATCAGTATGGTGTGGAGGACGGCCATAGGCATGATGAATGATGAAGGCTGCATTCTTGTAGATGTTTCAGTGAATCATCATCATCTCACCAACTGGTGGCTGGAGCCCAGGAAGGTGTGTCAGGAGCTCCAGCGCATCCCTGTGAGAGGTGCACTGGGCCAGCCGCGTCTGGACAGACACACGATGCGCCACATCCGCACGCTCGCAAGGCCACCTGCTGCAGCTCACAAACCAATTGTTGTCTACACCCCCCCACACAAACACACACACACACACAGAGAGATGCACTTGAAGTTGTTTTTTATGAAATAAAATAAAATGCTGCTTTTAAGTGTGTGTGTGTGTGTGTGTGCTTTGGCATCGCCATGTTACCTCTAAGGACATTCAGGGCTCCCTCCACACTCCCAGTGTGCAGGTGAAGTTCTGTTGCCATGGTGATGAGGCAGCAGCGTGAGGTGTCCTCCTCACCACCAAAAACCCCCTTCATCACAGAGTAACATGACTGTTGCTCAGACAGTATCTCTACAATCTTCTGTCCCTGAAAAACACACCCAAAGTTTGGACACCCAAATGGATCACTCACTCTGACAGGCCTTTACTTCTTACATTTAAATCAGTAAGAAAATTCTCTATTTTCAGCTCCAGATGTCTAATACATCTGAGTCTGTGGCATTGTAGAGTGGACAGAAACTGATACCTTGCTCCATTGCTGTTTCTTGTAATAGTGGTTCAGCATGGAGATTCCAATCCTGCCCAAAAAGGTTCGGGCCACTCCTTCATCTGATACCTGACTGGACACTGTATACACACACACACACACACACACACACACACACACACACACACACACACACACACACAGCAAACACAGAGGGAGATGACTAAAGTAGATTTGTAACAACATACATGAATGTAGCCTAAAAACAATACAACACTTAATCATGGCTCTAAGTTAGGATATTAGTCTGTGACCAGACCACAACCATGACATTGTTGGCATTCATATCATTCACTACCACAGCACACAAAGGTATGTGCAATGAATGGTCATTACAAAATGGAAGTGTGCATTAAGGTGTCTGACAGCACTGAATGGAAATGCTATGAGATTGTTGTGCGCTTCAGACCGCACTAAGACCAAGCAGTGCTTCCACATGTCTACAGTGCCAGGCAACCTGTACCTGCTTCAGCGAAGCAGCTGTAGGGGAGTGTGTGTGACTGAGAAGGCTCCCCCAGCAGTGCGCTGGCCACACACACACAGATCTTCAGCAGGTGGCTGGGGTGCAGGGACTGGCACACATATGCAGGAACACAGCGGCCATCTGTCTCCAGTCCTCCTGCTTCTTATACAGCTACACAACACACACACACACACACACACACACACAGGGACGAAGGGGTTCAATGATCATCTCTACCTCCAAAAGTACTACTGTTATCCAAAGTGACTTAGAAAGCATTATTTAAGTTCAATCTAAGGTCAAACAATAACATAATTGGGTATCTTTATGGGTGAATAGACTTCTATGATCACATTTTTGAGTGAAACTGACCTCTAGATCGATAAAGGCATGTGCTATGTTAACCACCTCAGAGGGATTTTCACAGATGTTAGCCAGCGCCCTAGACAAAAAAAAAGAAACAGGCCTATGTAAACACAAGCAGAAAAAAAATGACAAAATGAGATGACCTTGGCTTTTGGTAATCAGAAGTAGATGCACCAACCGATCGACCAATAAGTCTCAGATATATCCGATTCTGGGCCGGTTAAACATGTTAGATAAAGTGAGATATACTGCAATTGATTTTCTGTTGGATTTTATATGTACATTAAAAGCTCTGTCCAGTCACCTGGTGCAGCTTTGGAAATGTAAAAGTTATTTAAAAATCAATGTTTTATTATGACTGTACAATTGAATTTTCCATCATAGAAAAGTTGTTTGTGTATGCTGTCAATTAAAGTCCCTAGAAAGAAAGAAATTCGGAATCGGTAGGTCAGACGTAAAAATCAGAAATGGCTGCACAGCTCTTATCAGAAGTTGACAGTTTTACTCTGCTTGACTGTGTCAACCAATCACAAATCTTCCAATGTGATTCCTAAGAAAAATCCATCGTTACTCTGAGCAAGACAAAATACTGTAGAGCAATGTTTCAAAGCAAACACTAATATAGATCATATAGGTCTGCATATATGCATCACCTGCATTTGACAGCGACGAAAAGGTCCATCTGTGTTTTGGGGGCGTTCAAAAACACCAGACACTTCTGCAACCTCTCACACTGATCCAAAGAGAACACACAGCCGGCCTCAACCACCTACACACACACAAACAAACAAACAAACAAACACACAAACAAACAAACAAACAAATACAAAACTGCATTATTCCAAACACAGCTAATAACAAACATAAGCATCCAAGTTTGAACCATACTGAAGGCTTTGTCTGAATGTGAGAGTAAATGATGAGTGTTTATATGTGTGTGCCTACACTATTCTATACCAAGCTCTTGACCCAGGATAAACATCAGCTGAGGGTTGGTACAACAGGGTCGATGGCCTAAGAGAAGAGTAGGCCGGTGCTATGACTATGCTATGCTATGCCATGACTGCCTGGGTTAAGGGTAGGTTCATGTTTTGTGAGTCATGTTTAACCCTGGTTGCGTGAGGGAAATGCTCATCCCCGTAGAGTTATTAGATAGCTGATGCAATGGGTCTCACAACAATATAAAACAAAAAGCTAGAAAATACATAGAGCAGTAGAACATTCAAACTAGAGATGAGGAGAATTAGATGTAGGTATGTGCGTGTGATTTGTAACGGTGTGTGTTCACCTTGGAAATCATGAATACGAGCTGGGGAACCGTATTATGGAGCATCCTGTCGCAAGCATGCTCGAAAACAGCTAACACACAGTCAGATGGGGGCTGTTGAGGAGGGGAAAGAAATTCAAAAGTTCAAAGAAAACTCAGCAAGGGGAAGTTACTTGACATAAAAAATGGACAGGCCCAATCCCAGTTCCACACACAAACCCGTATATTGTGTTTGAGCAGCAGGTTGAGGACATGGAGGGTTTCAGAGAGGAAGGACAGTCTGAGGAGCGACGCCAGCAGTCCAGTCACCACCTGAACATTGAAACACACGCCAGGGGAACACATCTCATAGTAGCCTGCAAACAGGTCGACTGGGGAAGAGAGAGAGAGAGGGGGAAAACAAATTACATTTACAACATTACTATGCAGGCACCTGACATGTCATTCACCTGACTGCCATGGGGAAATAAAATTTAATTAATAAATAACTAAATAAAAAATGTATTTTATTAAGCCCAGTTGTACTACCCTGTAGATTTCCAAGAACAGCCAAAGTTTGGCTTTGTGGACATTTACGGGGAGCCACAGAGTTGTATGGAACTCCTCTAGTTGAAATGCACACGTTGTTTGTTTGCAGTGAACAATGACTGTCTACTACACAGCAAACATCAGTCAAGTTCAGTCACCTCACGCACTGTTAGCTCAATTTCTCTTCCCAACACACCTTTGCCTGTGTGTGGAGTACAATTATGGTAACAAAAGGTCCAGCAGCTGGCAAAATAGAGGGAGATTAAGTAACGGTCAGCAGTGAATCGTGGTCATGTTGCCAATTTAGTATTTTGTTTCCAACCAAGGGACGACTTCTTCAATGTAATAAATTGTAGGGTTTCCATGAACGTAAACAAAGCGTGCTGTTGCATACGCGCATGTGTATGTTTGCTGTGTCAGAGACAATGAATGTGTGTGTGTGTGCATGTGACAGTCTCACCAGCACGTTTGACATGCACCGGGTTGTTAGACTGTGTAAACCTCTGCACCGTGACCATGCAGAACTGCAGAAAGGAAGACACACACACACACACACACACACACACACACACATCAGACATGCCTCAGACCAGATACACTAATCCACTGGCTTACCCATGTCTACACATCTGTGGTATTAATGTTAACTGAATACCACCTCTCCTCTAATCTTTTAAAATGGCTGACATGGTAGTTTTGACTTTTGGCCACTTTACGTTATTTCATATCTCTCATTATTGATAATTATGTATCAAAGCTGACCCATAAGTACAATTAAAGGCTGGAATTGCATAATACCTTTTCATCCCCACTTCTGGGCACGTGCAGAAAACTGCAGTTCTTCCTCAAACAGGGGTGATTCTCACTGAAGTAATACTTACAGTACTGGGGACAAGTGCGAGAGAAAGACCAAAGCACAAGAGTGAAAACACTGTTACTACTTCAACACTTGTGTGAGGCAGTGGAGTGAATGAATCAACTTCAAGTGGTATTAGATCTTATTTCTGGTCGTTGTTGTTTTTAACAGAGATATCTTTACATTTTAGAGAAAAAGCTGGATTCCAGATAACAGCTTAGTAATGTCAACATCTGAATCTAAGCAGACTGAATGCTACTGGGGCACTGCCCTCCGTGCCACAAAAGCAAGAAAGCTTCCTGTAGTGTCTTTGTTTCTCCTTTAATCTTGACCTATTTTTTTGTGATATACACGTCTATTGCCATGACCAAAATAATGATGTGGGTGAGAGAGAGAGTGAGTAGGAGACTTACAGTGTCATAGAATGCAGGTCTAGATGGGCCTCCATTCTTCAAAAGTGTGAAGTTGTCTTTGAATCAAGAATATAATGCATACACATAACTTAATTAATATTAATATTGTATGTTTATACCTGTTTTGCAAGGTTTCACTGCAAGAGCAATAACCTGTTCTACATGTGTATGTCTGAGTGTATACCTATGCTTTTCTATGATTGTGCCCCGACCAATGAAACAATTCGTACCTGTGTTGCATGTGTTCTGTTTCGGGTTTGAGGGAAGATTCCTCCTAGTTAAAGCAAAGATATGAAACAGGTCAAAAGTAGCCCAAACCTGTTATCTCTACAGGAGTATTAAGTGCTCACAAACAGACCCCTGACTGGTGTGGTTGCTGTATGTCACTGCTCCATAACACGTCCTAAACAGAATACATCAGATTGAACCTACCAATGGCTACCACATTATTCCTTCATCTTGGGGCTGGCATAGGTCAACATGGTAATGGTGCTGTGGCAAGGCTAATGTGATCAATCTATGCACTCGGACATCAACATGCTAATAGGAGGAATGAGATAACATCACTGGTTTTGTTTGCCAGCCCTCTTAATCATTATAAGGACATGCACTAGTCACTGGCACTGCAGCCAGCAGGGATGGTGTTCAAACTTTGTATAAAGGCTGTCATTATGTCACTAAGTGTATCCATAGTAACTTGCAAATGTCTCATTCCTCAATCTGCAATACACGTGTTCATAAAGGTTGGACCTCATGTAGAAAAAAAATTCAATTTTTTTTTAAAGTTAACACACACAAAACAAAAAAGTTCAACATACAGTGCTACTGTACGATCACATTAACAAAGTTTTAGTGTGGGAGGTCACTGAAACAAAGCCTCTTCATGAAGTATTACATGCCGGCGTCCAACAAGGTCACTTACCCTGTGTTCCAGCCTGAGTTCCAATCCTTGCCGTTACCATCCATCAGTCCCATTCTCCTAACACACACAGGAACAGGTGAGTGAGCGAGTGAAACTGAACCCTTCCTTGAAAACACCCCATGTTTACATAAAACCAAAGCGATGTACCAACTTTGCCACAACCGTGTAAGTGTAACAGTATAGTGCAGAGATATGACTCCAAATCCTATTGTTTTATTTATTGTTAAGTGAGCCCATCTGGTTGAAGTAAAAGGTAATCCATTCTTCTCTTCTACAGCACTATTTCTGAGTGCAAGTTGCAAAGGCTGACATGAATAAGCATATGTAAAGAAAACATTAAGACTGCTTCCTACAAAATGCATTTCATCCTCATGCACAAAACTATTCATCTCTCAATTCATTAATCTAGTGACATTTTCTTTCTCCATTCTTCATGGTGTGTTGTAAATGCTAGATAGGTATTCACATAATGTACCTCCAGCAAAACAAACATGTCCCCAACCTGAGTCCAACTGCTGCTAGGTAAAAATGGCACCCTTCTTGTCATCTGGTTATTAGGGGTGCAATCCAGGGCCTTCTCTAAAACACAAATACATCATTCATCAACTTCCAACATATAACTCATACCACATCTAAATTTGTTCAATAATATACATTTATATACTGAAATTCTAAACCTAAAAGCAATAGCTCAGACGATGTTTTGTTATAACTGATAATATATTACTCACTTACATGTCTGGTGCACAAACGTTTGATACAGACCAAGGTTATTATAGTTTTGCATTTTTCACTAGTTTTAATTTTTTTTTAGTTTTGACTTTTTGTTTTCAATTTCAGTTTAGTTTGAATTAGTTTTTAAAGCGGGTTTGCTAGTTTAGTTTCTATTTTTTGAAAAAAAAGGGAAGCTTAATTTGTTTTGCTTGCAAAACAAAATGCTCAAAATGAATAGAAGATACAAGCTATAATAAATAATATGTAATAAAAACTCACCAAACATACCATTTAAAAAAAAATATTCACTTAGGACAGATGAACAGCCATCCACAAAAGACAACTATGAAAGATCTGTGTCAGACGTGTGTCAGTCAGAATTTGCGCATGTCCTGTTCAAACAGACAGGAGACAGCGAGACGGTGAGGCAGCGACGAGCTGTGCCTCATCTCAGATTGCGCAATCCCTCACAAACTGGGTTGAGCGCATGCGTAGAACCTATTTAGTTTTGCTGATCTGACGTAAAGCCGCAGTGAAAAAGCACGGAGAGGAGGCAAACAGTACCTCTGCTTCAATGAAGGGAGCATGCGAGAGCCCACCGGTCGGGTTTATGCTTGTTCTGCCGTTACTCTTCTTATATTTGACCTTGACTACGAAAATGGAAGATTCTATAGCTAAGCTAAAACATTTCTCATAACTGGACTTTCAATCAAAACGTGAATTGATCAATAATGGGAGACCAATGCCGTAGCTAAAAGGTATGCTTCAAACGACGGGACAGAAGATAACTCGATCGACTTCTCACACCAAAGCCAAATTGCTTTGAAAATATTTTTAACCTCAAGAATAGATTTGGTTTTGGACGTACAGCGGAGACCCTCAGGGGGCCTGTGCAACTTCGTAAGAGTTCATATTCACGAGTGCATAATCACACATATTAACACGAGTTCACACGCTAGCAGCTGCCAACTGTATGTAGCCACCTTACCAGACTATGTGTGTGTAAAGAATGCTGATATGAAAAACAACCAGTAGTCAAAGTGCAAGCTGCCAATTGAATGTGATTTAAGCTACTGTATTGGGTTTATATATTTGTAAATCTGACTCTGAAGTGCCTCACCAGCCACGAACCTCACCGCACGTTACTGTTCCAAGTAATCCCAAATAGGACTCTGTCGCTTTCTCCCGATTTTTGCCGCCATGAAACCAGGTGGGGCGTGTACTAAAAGTGGTACGGCGGAAGATAGACTATAAGGCTATGTATGAAATAATTGACATATGAAATACATTGACAAAGACGAAAACTAAGGACATTTTCTCTATAATTCTATTTTATTTTAGTTAGTTTTATAAAGACACAATACAGTTTCAGTTAGTTATCGTTTTTTTATAAAGCCTCGTTTTTATTTTTATTTCAGTTAACGAAAAAAAAAAAAAAACACCTCGTTTTCGTTTTTTCGTTAACGATAATAACCTTGATACAGACTCAAAGTCTGTTAGTCTGAGCATATACAGTCCTGGTCAAAATTACTACAGAATATCTTCAGAAATATATGCAAATTAACCTATTTTGCATACCAGAATATTGTAATACTTATCATTTAATTAATGGTTACTGAACAAATGAAAAAAAAAAACTTGCATGATATTAAAACAATACTTAAAAATATATATATATATATATATCAGAGGCTTGGATAGAATTATTGGCACCCTTCACTAATATTTTTTTGCAGAAGGTTTCTTGCACCCATGTGCTGGGGGTTTCTGCAACTCTTCCACTGCTATGCCCTTTTCAGCTCTCTTTTTGCGATTGTCTTGTAGCTTGTGGAATAATGTTTTTTGATAATAGCATTTCTGATGCCCTCAGACAGCTCTCTTGCCTTCGCCATTGAGAGAAAAAAAACTGGAAACAATTCATTGGTTAATACCGGTCATGTGTTTAAGTTCCTCAAAACAATTTGTTTTGAGGAACTCATTTAAATTCATCAAAAGGGTGCAAATATTTGTGTCATTTTATGTATTTTTTCCCACTACATTTTGTTTATGTTTATGACATTTTATAAAATACCCTGATTATACAAAATTGGTTCATTTGCATTTATCTAAGATTTAGAATCACTGAGAAATGTCCTTATTTGTTGTAGGAGGAGCTTGACTGTATGGTACAAAGAAAATGTTCATCAAGCCAATCCAACTTGTGGGAAGTATCTGGGGTGAAATTTCAACAAATAAACAACTAGAATGCCCAAGGTCTGCATGGGAATAACTGCTGCAAATGGAGGAATCTTCAATGACAACTAGGTTTCAAGCATGTTATTTCTATAGAACCTATTTGATGGTCATTTTCTGATTCCAAAAATGCAATGTTTTCAGTATTAACACACTTCCATGACTTATTATGAATGTTAGTATATAACAACTGACACAAGTGGAGAGGAGCAACATCTGGTGCACAATACAGCGCTGTCTAGTGAAAGCTAAAAAAAATCAGTGTTCATCTCATATTTCTGGCATGACTTAGCCTAAACAGCGTTTTATCACACCAGGAGGAACATACAATTATATATATACTGATATTATACAAATTATATTAAAATATAGTATTATATATCGATTATATGATGATCGATTAACAAACCGCCTCTAATGTGGTGCACAAACAGGTGGAATGATTTGAGACCTACCCCCCACACTGAAGATTAGTTTTCTTCACCCTCTGCCTTGTCAGTTGGCTCTTTTAAACATCTAAACACAAACAAGGTCATTTACAATCAAATCAAAAACTCAGAGTATACTTGTATATTTGGAGTGGGGAAGCTCCTAAACGGTGCAAACCCCATGACAGCGACGCGATACGCTTCCCATCGCTTTGAGTGGGCGTGTTTGTAGCGTGTGGAAATATCTTCTTCAAAACCGTCAGAGACGACACCAAACAATCTGATTGGCCGCTGCCGGGAAAAATCGCTCCTCATTTGCTTCAACTATTCAACTTTTCCAACTTTTATCGGTCGCGTCGCCCAAAACGGTGGTCTACGTCACAATGGATTGGCTCCAGTTGAAATGCATGGGATTTAGAATATCGTGTCGCTCGTAACGGTGTCATGGGTTTGCACCGTAACAGACATAATACACATACCTTTCGGTGTCAGAGAGTATCGTTTTTTTGGTGCAGTTGGCTGGCTTAGAGGAGTTTTCTATAGTCCGTGTCTGGACTGGTTTGTCCCTTCTCTCAGTCATTGGAACCCATAGAGATCTGGGTCATCATCTATCACATCCAACACGATTGCATCCTGCTCATGTACTTGGAGATCATTCGTGGTGTTGTCAGAGGCACCAGCAGAAGGAGAATGGCTTGGTGAACACAAGGATCCGGCCTCTCGCACATTACTTCACCACTGTCAAAAATGTCTTCATCAACGTCATCAACCTCTTCGTCATCTTCACTGTCCTTGTCTCTCTGGCACTTTTTCTGTAGAAAGGTCATCCTCACTGGAGGTGGTGGACTGAGTGTCAAAGCCGCTCTTCACCACTCCTCCACGACTGACCATGGGGAGGACCCTGGCCATGTCCCGGAGCTGAAGACAGAGTTTCTAGCTCTGTTGGTATGGGCTTGTTGGGGATCCTTTTGAGCCACAGAGTGTGTGCGCTTTCTGACACTTCACTCCCACTCGCTGATCCAGACAGGGCGACGTCATGGTAAGTTTGGTGAAATATTAGAGGCTTGCAGGTTAGGGGCTTGCCCCGGGTAGCTGATGGTACCACCCTCACTCTCTTCCTTCAGAGATGGGAAAACAACTTGCTCACTTCCCACTTCCCTTTAGTCATACTCTCAGGGACCTCTCCATTTTGCCTTGATTCCTGAGAGCAGCTCACGTGAAGTTTCCCTAGAGATTCAGAGGCATCTCCAGCTGAGCTCCACCGTGGTGACATCACAAAGGGTGGTGGATCGTTCCGGTGAAATGGCCAGGTTATGTACGTGCGTGAGCATAGGTAACGATTTCTCCTCACAAATACCTGTGTCCTCTGGCAGGTATTGACCTCAGATGGTACAAACAAATTGTCTTTGTCATCAGTAGTAACGTTAAATAACTCATCTGCAATTTGTCTCTTTCTTTTTCTTGAAATATCATCCTGCCGTTTGTTATTGTTTCGATTTCTTGGCCTGCCATTTTGGTGGTCGGCTCAGCTTCAACTGCTGCTGGAAAGGAAGACCCTGTGCCACAAGTGGACGAGCTGAGAGGGCCGTGCTCCGATTGGCAGAAACTGCTTGTTCTGACGTTCCCATCTTCAAGGAGCTCCTGGCACATGAGCGCTAAGATTTGCCTCTTGAAGCAGTGCACACCGCTCCTCTGCCTGACGGGGAAAAGGGCCGGAGGGAGATAGCAGGAAAAGTGATGTGAAACCTCAAACACTCGCCCTATGTCACACAGATTCACCTTAGGATACCTACTCAACCAGATCACCAGTTTTCCGTGCTTGTACTCAGATTTAGCGGACAGCTGGTCGTCCTGCTCCTTCAGACAGACGCTGCTTACTTTGGGCACCCTGCGGCGGGCCAGCTTCCTTCTCACAGGTGGGGTGTACTTAACGACACCACACAAAGCGCAGCAGACTTTTCTGAGATCTCTTGGTTTTCGTCTCCTCCTCAAACGCCGTGACGAGGCCGATCTCATGGAAGGTGGCTGGCAAAGCCTTGTTTCTGGGTCACATTAGTATCTGCAAAAAGAGAGAGGCACCTTCAGCTATCCTTCAGTTTCTCTACTTTACCAGAGTTACCCATCAGCTATCTCCAAATGATCAGTGGTGATGGTTTGATCTTTGGCCAGATTAAATAACATGACATAGCCACCTCTTATTAGCATTAGCTTATTCAATTCAGCTACTTAAATAAATGTACTACTCTGGAATTTCATTCCACTCAAAACACTGAAATAACTGAACTGAATAACTGAATTATTCACACTTAAGAAAATGTATTCCACAGAAGGTACAACATTCAGTTTTATAAACACTATCTTTTCCATGACCGTGTCAGGCTGTGGCCGCCTCCAGAACATCTTATTTTTCAGGGACTGTTCCGTCAGTGCTTCCCCAGCCGCCCGCCCACACACCGACCCTTCCACCCTACAGCTCCCTCATAGGCAGCCTGACCAGCCCAGCCGGTAACACACATCTGTCTGTCTCTCTGTAACACACACCAGTCTGTCTCTCTCTGTAACACACACCAGTCTGTCTCTCTGTAACACACATCTGTCTCTCTGTAACACACACCAGTCTGTCTGTCTCTCTGTAACACACACATCAGTCTGTCTCTCTGTAACACACACCAGTCTGTCTCTCTGTAACACACATCAGTCTGTCTCTCTGTAACACACATCTGTCTGTCTCTCTGTAACACACATCAGTCTGTCTGTCTCTCTGTAACACACATCTGTCTGTCTCTTTGTAACACACACCAGTCTGTCTGTCTCTCTGTAACACACATCTGTCTGTCTCTCTGTAACACACATCAGTCTGTCTGTCTCTCTGTAACACACATCTGTCTGTCTCTTTGTAACACACACCAGTCTGTCTCTCTCTGTAACACACATCAGTCTGTCTCTCTCTCTGTAACACACATCAGTCTGTCTGTCTCTCTGTAACACACATCAGTCTGTCTCTCTCTCTGTAACACACATCAGTCTGTCTGTCTCTCTGTAACACACATCAGTCTAACAGTGTGGGTGAAATAGAATGGTGCATATGAATCAAGGGTGAATGGGCCTGTCTGTCTCTGTTGTAGCACACATTGGACAGGTGTATGTGTCTCTGTTGTAGCACGCATTGGACAGGTGTATGTGTCTGTCTCTCTGTTGAAGCACACATTGGACAGGTGTATGTGTCTCTGTTGTAGCACACATTGGACAGGTGTATGTGTCTGTCTCTCTGTTGTAGCACACATTAGACAGGTGTATGTGTTTTGTTGTAGCACGCATTGGACAGGTGTATGTGTCTCTGTTGTAGCACGCATTGGACAGGTGTATGTGTCTCTCTCTGTTGTAGCACACATTGGACAGGTGTATGTGTCTCTGTTGTAGCACGCATTGGACAGGTGTATGTGTCTCTCTGTTGTAGCACGCATTGGACAGGTGTATGTGTCTCTCTCTGTTGTAGCACACATTGGACAGGTGTATGTGTCTCTGTTGTAGCACGCATTGGACAGGTGTATGTGTCTGTCTCTGTTGAAGCACGCATTAGACAGGTGTATGTGTCTCTCTCTGTTGTAGCACGCATTGGACAGGTGTATGTGTCTGTCTCTCTGTTGAAGCACGCATTGGACAGGTGTATGTGTCTGTCTCTCTGTTGTAGCACACATTGGACAGGTGTATGTGTCTCTCTCTGTTGTAGCACGCATTAGACAGGTGTATGTGTATGTGTCTCTGTTGTAGCACGCATTGGACAGGTGTATGTGTATGTGTCTCTCTGTTGTAGCACGCATTAGACAGGTGTATGTGTATGTGTCTCTGTTGTAGCACGCATTGGACAGGTGTATGTGTATGTGTATGTGTCTCTGTTGTAGCACACATTGGACAGGTGTATGTGTCTCTCTCTGTTGTAGCACGCATTGGACAGGTGTATGTCTCTCCAGAAGGTGGCCCCCCTCCCATGCAGAGTCCCCCTCCCCTGCGTCGAGCTTCTCTGTCTCTCTCGCTCGACCCTAATCAACACATACTCAACCTGCCTACTGCTGACACGTGGTAAGGTGCACACATTTAAGGTCTCCATCATTTATGGAATATATTAAATTTTCTTTGCATCAGGAACCTTTACAGATGTATTGGGGAGGTGTAAGAATTGCCGAGGAAATTGGTCCCCTCCCCTCAATTTCAAGAATTATAATTCTTCAGTCTCCATTTCAAAAATGTAATTTTAGGGTAAAACAAAGCATCTTTCCCCTGACTTCTGAAAAAGACTCCCCTAAATGCCCCCCCTCCCCAGAGAGATTTGGAACAGTCTTAAATGTGAACATCACCATAACAGTATTCAGTTCAGTTAATAATGAGAGTTTTCTAATCCCACAGTTTGTTTGTATCATGATGAGATTTGAACTGCAGTTTTTGTGATGTTTTGGGTGTTTGCTGTTGTTGTGCAATCCGGTGTTGTGTGTGTTTCATGGCTGTTATGCCTGTTGAATTGTAGGAGTAATTACACGGACCTCTCCTCACTGAAGATGGACCCCCAGCACCATGTTGCCTTTGTTCCTATGTCAAACACAATGCACTATCAGTCTAAGGCTCACACCCAGCCGCTGCAGCACACAAACACACTCACTCAACAGTACCTCTCCAACCTCTCTTATATAAACCCCACATATATCAACAACGGCCCGGCCCACACAGGCCACACACACACCCCTACCCAGCTGGCATACACTCTGCCAACGCCCAACAGCCTGGTGCCCGCCTGCTGCCAACAGAACAATCAGATGCACCAGGGTAAATACGCACCCACACGCCGCTGGCGGGAACAAAGTAATCAGATTTTAGCATTCTCACATAATCTCATGAAAATTACCAACAGATACCTCAAATGTGCCACAACTGAAAATGTCAATGCTGTGTATTCTTCTCTCTGTCTCACACACATAGCATGCTTAGACACACACACACACACACACACACACACAGTTTTATTGAAAGGAAGTTTGGTTGAGAAGTTTTCATCTTTACCCACGTTTGTTTTTTGTTTCTGTTTCCTGTGCATGTCTTGGTGTGTGTGCATGTGGTCTGTGTGTTTGTCTCCCAGTGCAGTCACGTCTGTGTTCCAGTGATCCCCCCCCACCCCAGCCTGCAGTGTATCAGGGTCCGGGGCGCTTGTCCCTCCACCTGCAACCCGCATCCCACTACAGCACCTCGCCCCTCCCTCACACACACTCACATGTACACACTCACACAAACACACACTACCCGCTCCACACCCCTCTGACCAAAGATGGCAACCCCCTGAACTCGGTGACCATGGGGACCCAGCCAGGGCCCTCACAGAGCCAACCCAGCCGGAGGGAGGCAGACACGCACACTCACACAGACGTGTCGTTCCATTGTGACTTCTCCCCCATCCTCCTTTAGCTGTCAAAGGTACATTACCTCCAGTGTGTCCGTTGAATGTGTAAATGAGTGTGTGAGTCAGAAGAAGGGGAGAGAGAGAGAGAGAGAGAGAGAGAGAGAGAGAGAGAGAGAGAGAGAGAGAGAGAGAGAGAGAGAGAGAGAGAGAGAGAGAGAGAGAGAGAGAGAGAGAGAGAGAGAGAGAGAGAGAGAGAGAGAGAGAGAGAGAGAGAGAGAGAGAGAGAGAGAGAGTGAAGTGAAAAGTCTGGCTATGTGAGAATATTTCCCAATGTTTCATTGATTTGCTAATTTCTTTACTGTCCTGTTTCTCAGGTGTCCAACATTGACAGAGAAGCTTGGCTCTTGAGTAGCATTATCGAGATTGTGTTTTTGTATAGAGACTTCTGTGAGTATTGGGACCTCATTTAGTTTACTTAAAAAAAAAAAAGTGAATGTTGCTGAGCTTTATTAAACTGTTGGTATGTAGTCTGCATGGGCATCTGGCTAATTTACTATACCTGTCAACAGCACACCCCTTAAATAATCCACAGTATCACTTATTTTGACCATTTCACCCCACACACGATAAAATTAAACTTTTTAAAGTGATATAATGTTAGTCTTTACACTATATGTATGTTAGCTCAGGATTGTTTCACAACCTACATTATTAACCATTGAGTACGATAAAACTAAGTTTGTTCTGAAAAAGCCAAGCCATTTTAGAAATCCAGTCAGTGTATTATCATGATTATTGTTACATTATTGTGAAGTACAATTGAAAACAGCTATGAGTAGGATGTGTCCGATATAGTGGCATGTGGCAAGGTGTAGTTCTGGCCACCAGAGGGTGCCAACCAGCAGCCAGAGGGCCCCTCACCAATTTAGGAAATTCTCTCACTTCTCACCCTCATAAAGTCTCACCTGCAGAAGATAACCTACTTATTAGAAGTGACTAGCCAAATCATTCAAGGCTCTGTCATAGGAGACACTCTTGGTTCAGGTTGGTTTAGCTAAAGGAGCTTGGAGGCACTTCTTTCCCTTCCATTCTGATCATCGCACATGTTAAATATGTATGTGATACTTATCCATTTAACTGTGTGGCAAACAGAGAAGAAACATTTAGAATGCTGAACAAAGCATTTCCTCAGTCAAGAATATTAATTAATGAAAAAAAACATGTCATTTGATCGTATACATTTTTTGTATTATAATTCCATTGCTTTAATCATATTGTAGTCTTTTTAGAAACCAGTTTTGTGGAGGCTGAGCTTCCCTTGAGGGGCTGTCTCTGCAGGTCTATGAACAGTATGTCTTTGTGTGTTGTGTGTCATCGTGTGTTCATTGCATGTATATTTCACATTTTATTGGCCTAATCCCACACAGACACAGAGAACCTGTTTAACACACTCAGCACAGGAAGTGTCTTCTCAGGAAGCACACCTTTAAAGACTCCAGGAATAATACTTGTGTGTGTGTGTGTGTGTGTGTGTGTGTGTGTGTGTGTGTGTGTGTGTGTGTGTGTGTGTGTGTGTGTGTGTGTGTGTGTGTGTGTGTGTGTGTGTGTGTGTGTGTGTGCGTGTGTGTGTTATGTAATGTACAGTCCTACAGGGGGTTCTCAGTGGACTTCTGTTTCTTTGCTGGTATTGGCAGGAAGACCAAAATCCAAACACACCTGTAGCCAAAACACACTCTGTTTTACACAAATATATGCAAGCACACACACACATAGACACTCACACAGACACACGCACCTAACATACATAAGAGGGCTTGTGGAATTTTTCTGTGTGTGTGGGTGTGTGTGTGTGTGTGACTGATTCCTTGAATAGCTGTTTCCCGTTTGGTACAGAGTACTGAGGAGATGCCAGTGGATCTTTCACTCGAACGATTTCTGTGGTTTCATTCAACTGCGAGAACCTCAGATCCGCTCACCTCTATGATGATAACCTTACTTTAGCTTTACACAGATGCTACAACTGCACATCACATATACAAGATGCTACAACTGCACATCACATATACAAGATGCTAACCTTCATGGAGGTCAGATGTATAATCTTACATAGGCATTTTTTATATTTTGCAAATATGTCTGGAAAGTTTGTTTTCCCATTCTAACACTCCTGAGTGATTTGAATGTAACAATTTTGCACCCTTGTTATCTTTTTATACTTTTATGTTTTTTCCCTATGCCCTTTGAGACATTTTTATAATGACCTCAGTACGCACTGGCTAATGCCACAAACCGATTTATATCGCTGACTAATCTAACCTTGCTAGTTACGCTGTTAGTTAGTTTCTGTTACGCTGATAATATTTTTTGAAGTTCTAGTTAATGTCTAGATTTTTTTTTTTGCATTATTTTTTGCATGCTTACTTTTGTCTACAAAGTTTAGTTTAGTGTACATGTGTTAGCTATACATACTGTAGGCTATCAATTATGAATGATCGGTCAGTGGTAGTTCCACATTTAGACCAACATTTCTATTCGAACAAGACAAACCTACCGACTTAAAATTCTAATATTTCCAAATGTGTAGCATGGTGGCTATGGGTTATTAGCTACAGGTACTTAAACATGTTTTAAAGAAGAAGGTACCACAACTCGGGTCATGTGTTCTCAAGAAAAACGACACAATTTAAATGGTTTCAGCTTAGAATTATGCCCTCAATCAGACCACGTCATGGTTATATTCTATAATTTCCTCAACTAGCTTTCAACATGTATAAGTTAGCGTTGGTCCAGTCAATTGCATTGAACAAAAAGTGCAGAAGGATGCAATTAGGTGTTTTCATACTGTAGCTGGTTCAAATTTCAGCAACTTGAATGAATTTCATTGTGTAATTAATATACAGATAGCTAGCCAATGGTAATGTAGGCCACATAGAATTTGAATGTGAACATGGCTGACTTCCTGACCTGAGACCAGCCACCGCTCCCCATTAGATGAGGTTAGAGAGGATAGAGAGAAAGGTTTGATTATCAGTCATGAATGAGGTGTTAGCAAGCGGTGAGATAGGTTTTAATTGTAATGAAACTTCAACCAGTAACAATAATATCATTTTCACTGTGAAGAAGACGCATTACCACAAAAGAAAAATCTGTGAAAGGTTTTTTTTGTTCCTGTCACCCTGTCAAGAAGCCTGCAGTGTCCCCAATCTCTCAGCTCTGTAACTCCAGTGCTGACCTTCTGACCCCTTTTCGCGCTCGTCCTCACCAACTCATGAAACAATTCTAATTAACTTATGAAAAATGCAAGAGAACACTTTCACTGAGTATCTATATTAAAATAACTGAATACTTGTAAGATTACTAGACATAAATACATTAGTAGAGTTATGGGCTGACTTCTCTTAGGATGCCATAGTAAATACAATGTCATTTGTAACTTCAGTGAAGAACTCTGTTAGCTGAAAGAAGAGTAAGCCTTCTGTTTTCCAATAGCAGTGGACACACCTATGAATGCGATAGCGCCCCCAGCTGGGTGAGTGTGAGTGTGTGAAGATTGAAATGGTGTTGATGATGGAAGTGTGCCTTGGAAGACATTTTCAGTAGATAAAGTTCCATGCAATGTTTTTTCATTGATCTTAGCACTAGCTCATACTGCAATACGTATCATGCTGAAGGGCTAACCTCTACATGCACCACAGGCCACTGATCTCTATGAGTCTGATTAGGCCTGGATTTACACAGTATCAGGTGTGTGTGTGTGTGTCTGTGTGAATACACGATGGAAAAAGAGGTGTGTGTGGGGGGGGGGGGGGGGGGTAGGTAGGGGTTCCGCTGCCGAAACTAATATTTAATCAGTGAACTCAGACTACAGAAAGAGGACTTGTTTCAGTATTTATGGATGTGGTCAAACACGAAATCCTAGCAACCTTTCCAAACCCCACTCTCTCTCTCTCTCACTTTCACTCTCTCTTTCACTCTCTTTCACTCTCTCTCTCTTTCACTCACTCTCTCTCACACACACCCGCACACACTCTTATGCATAAGTTGCCTTACAGATAGACTGTCTGAAATGTATTTCATGCTACAGGTATTATAATGTAGAATGTATGTTACCATTCTTTCTCAGTGCTGTGCAAGAGCGTCTGTGTGGAGGTGCCACACTGTAGCCTGGTGGTACATGTCCATGCATTTGGCATTTACAATGCACTCATAACTCCAGTGGTGTTCGTTGCATCAATTCCCCATTGTGATGCTATCTGTTGTGCAACTGTTTGTTTAGGGAAACATAATCTGATTCGTGGCAGTGACACCTTATCATGTCACAGGAAAAGGCCTTGGAATGTGAAAGGCCAATCATGTAGGGTTAGGAAGAACATACCCACACCTCAATAAAACACACGTGTGTGTGCATTCTCATTTTCCCACTGATTGGATTGAATTAGGATGACATCAGGGAAGAAGAAGAAGAGAAAATTGATTCAAAAAGTTCACATCAACTGAAGGGCTATAGTTTGGATACAGTAAAACTTCAAATACTGGCCTGGGTGTTTCTTGACTGTAGTTTAAGCCTAATGATAGTGAGACGTACACAAAGGTGTTAGTCTATAACAGTGAGAGGCCGGTGTTAACACAAAGGTGTTATTAGTCTATAACAGTGAGAGGCCAGTGTTAACACAAAGGTGTTATTGGTCTATAACAGTGTGAGACCAGTGTTAACACAAAGGTGGTATTGGTCTATAATAGTGAGACCAGTGTTAACACAAAGGTGTTATTGGTCTTAGTGGCATCCACCTCTGAAGTTGCATAACAAACACGTGAGTGCCTGTGCATCTTCCTGTAGATGTTCTCAGCTACTGCACTCCCTTGGCATCCCTCGCCCCCGCCGCCCATCTCTCCCTCCATATAGAGGGGCTCAGTGTCCCCACCAGCGCGTAGGAGAGCTCAACGGCATGAAGGAAAGCACTGTACGTTTTTGGAGAATGCTGGGGCCTGCATATTTGTGTGTGGGAGTGTGCGAAAGTGAGTGAGTGGATGTTGCAGGGTTATGAACATGCTGCAAAAGGTAGGCATGAGAAACAAAAAAGGTCCCTCTACAGAAGGTGTTTGTGTGTTTGACCAGGAAGTGGCTGCCATGTTACCTCTTTGCTGCCTTCAGTATGCTGCAGTGAGGCGGTTTAAGGCAGTTGTGATGGCAAGTGGTCCCACAGCAGTCTTCGCACACACAAAGTGTAATTTTTAGCCATATTGGGTCTATTTTTTCACTGGCTGTGAGTGGGATGCCAGAAGTTATATCTAAGAAAAGAAAATCTCACCCACCTCTAATGCTGCAAAGTATTCTTAAAACATTAACTTATGGAAGCAATTAGCCACTGTGGCTAGTAGTGTGGTCTGCTAGTTCAAATAATTTGCAGTGATTCATTTTGATATCATGTTCTGGTATGCAGTATGTGGGCATACATTTTTGGGCCTTTATGTTGAATAAACATAGTCACAGGAAGCCATCGTTTACTTTGTACACTTATAGTTTAAATGATATGTGGGCTTTGGGTTGGGGGGTGTACGTGTGTAAATTTAGCTGCTTCTTCCATTCCTTTCCATAATAAAAATACTTCATACATTTTTGAGGACACATTTATTTGTTTGTGTGTTGAACAGAGAAATGCAGATGAGCAAACCATAAGAGACATTAAAGGGAAGCGAAGCAAACATTAAAAGTGTGCACAGGTACGCCGCTCTGACTGGCAATAATACTCTGTCTCAGACACCCCAGCCCAACTGTGTTTGAACAGCAGATCGGGTTTTCTGTGTGTGTGTGTGGTGTGTGTGTGTTTGTGGATGGACAGATGATCATCAAGTCAAGCCATTACAGAGTGAAAAAGTACATTGAGTCAGTGTATACCACAGCCACCAACTCAAAGGAGCCTTTCAAATGCCCTCAAGTACACCAACACAGCCACATGCAGCTGAGCATGCAGACACACGCGCATATAGCCATAACAGAGGCAAGTCGCAAGGAGAAACCCGCCATGTATCAGAGGTGTGCAGAGAAGTCATTATCGGTATCTGTTCAACGCCACAATGATCTGTGTCTACAGAAACACACCACACTGTCCCAACCTGCCCATACTACAGTTCAGGGGAATACCGTGGCCTACCTGCAAATATGACCAGCATATGCCTAGACATACGTGATGAGTCGGACATGACGAAGCTTGGCATTGAAAAAGTGTAATGATTTCATCATTGTCCCAGTGGCAGATACAGGAAGTGGCTGATGGGTAGGCCTGGAAAAAGCTCATCATTGCATGTTTCATACATGTCAACCCTTCCCACTGTAATCACCCTCTGGAAAACATCTAGAAAATCCTTGTTAAATAACCATGAAAATAGGCTTCTTGTTAGGGTGTTAGTTGACAGTATGTCTAAATTCAATGAAACCTATGTCCTAAACATACAGCATGCTATATCTTAAATGGATAAATATTAAATTGAAATTACAACGTAAAACATAGGTTTTTTCCAATATTTCGACTGTTTTGGTTTTTTTTACGGAGGAAATGATCAACATAGGACTACAAGCTCAAAACGACTGGTGATGTATAGGTTGGGGGGTTTTGAAAGAAATCCTGCTGCTTCACCGCTGCTTTGCTAGCTTTCCCCGAATGACAGTCAGGAATGGTGAGTAGTAAATGAAACGACTAGTAAGACGACTCACAGTTAGACCTACAGTATGTTGCAAAAAGAATGGGCATTTTTAGCTTGTGGCCATCCACAAAGATATTAATCGATATTAAGAAACATAATAGCTGACACCCAGACATGTCAATCATTGAGCTGATCCCCCCCCCCCCCCCAAATAACATGGATCAACTTCAGGTAGAACAAATATCTGTTTCCATGGCATTATTTGTGCTTTCCCAAATAACGTCTTGGGATTCGGGTACATCCCTACCATGTATATGGATGGGCAATTGAGATTTCCACAGTAACACAGTTCACACTTAAACACACACAAAGATATTGTAATAATGTGAAATGATGTAAAATATTGCCTTAATGTGAAATTAGTAAGGGATAACATATAGTCCTAACGTATAGTATATAAGGCCCTGATGCGCAGCGGTCAAATAATGAACCTCCAAACATTCAAGTCAATGGAACATTCTGAAGAGCCATATAATAATGTAAAATAATGTATGTGTTTGTGTGTTTGTGTGTTTATAGACGAGAACACTCCCCCCCCCCCCCAAAAAAAACCACACACACACACATTATCTATATTGGCTCAATAAACAATAAAGGCCAAGCCTACTTACAGGCTTTCTTAAAGGTTGTCCGAGCTACACTGAGTGCATTGAGCCAAATTCGTTTTTTAAATTCTTTGCTCCACTCATCAGCCTCCGAAGCACAGTGCAGTATGTCCTCCTGATTGTCAAAAATGTTGTCCTCAGTCTTTGAACTTAAATCTGATGGTGTATTTCCACTAATAGGGGAAACCCTGGTGTCTGGGGAAAAGCCTCGGACTCTTTTTGTTTCCCTCTCTGAGGCTGGACCAGGGCCGCGGCCCAAACCGCCTCAGTTCAGTCCTGGAGTGGGTCAGGGCCGAATTGGTGCTGAACTGGGGACTTTTGGAGTGGAATATGACACAACAAGAAAACCAGATACATTTAAAAAAGGGATTGGTAGAATTGGTTTAGGTTGCCTAGCAATGCAAATTACTTGTATTCGTGAAGTTAATTAAAGAATCTAGGACACTGTTTCCAACAGCAACTGTGCAAGGTTGAGGCTCTCTATGTAATCCATATTACAACTGTATTCGTGAAGTTAATTAAAGAATCAAGGACACTGTTTCCAACAGCAACCGTGCAAGGTTGAGGCTCTCTATGTAACCCATATTACAACTGCTAATGGAACACAAGACCGAGGCTATTCAGCGCTGCTTGATCCAGAGGCCCTGGGCTTCAGTGGAAACAGGCCATTAATGTACATCAGGTGCCATCCTTTGCTATCACCTCACAGGCAACAGAGGACACCTACCAGTGGACTGATCACCTGCTTACCAGTTAGAGGCGCACACACACACACACACACACACACACACACACACACACACACACACACACACACACACACACACACACACACACGTACACACACACATACACACACACACACTCACACACACACTCACACACACACACACACACACACACACTCACACACACACACACACACACACACACACACACACTGTATTTTGTACAGTACACATGCACACACAAGCACATACAAACAGGCACAGAGCTGTCTATGTGAGCTCTGGCCTCAGACTTCCTGCTCTGAATTCCTGAGTCTGCCACACAGGTTAATTTAGGAGGGAAAATGAACAGAGAGCAGGAATTCATCAGAGCGCACACACACACATTCAGCTCAATGTTTATTTGGGTTCTGCCCTGATCTTAAAAACATGGGCAGGGTCCCATTAGAACTCCCCACACGTACACACATGCACACATCAAGGTGTGTTTGTCTTTCCTGCCCGCCCCTTCTGATTTCGCAGGAGCCCTCCCCTCTCCCCCCCCCCCCCCAGAGGGCTGTCTCTGCTGCTGAGTTTTGGGTAGTGAATGAGGGTGCTGATAACTGCCCACGCTCTATATGCAGCGCTCAGTCCGTCTCTGGTTGTCAGTCTCCAGCCCCTTGCCTTACCGGTCACCATGGCTCCTGGATGGTTGCAGGTTGTGTGTTTGCTGCTCCTCGGCATGAGGGCAGCCCATGGAACCATCGAGATGCAGAACGCCGCAGCTATGGGTGAGATGTGTGTACTCGTGTATGTGTGTGTGTGTGGGGCTGTGTGTGCATGTGTGGGACAGGATTGGGATTTCTCTAAATTTGCTTCGTAAGGTCTTTTTTACCAAAGGAGAAAGTGATTTAGTGCTGTGTGATTGGAAGTCAGGAGGCTCTGGGTGAAGCGTGAGACAGGCCACTGCTGTAATTCGGACGGAAAGAATATAAAAAAAGAATGTCTATTTGGATTATACACCTTATTTTGAGTGTCCAATTATATTGGTGATTGATTTTGTTACAGTATTGTTGGCAATATTGTTGACCCTTAGAATAACTCATTGGTTTTCTATCTCTTTTTTCTCTTTCTGTGTCAAATGAAAAAATATATACATTTCTTAACAGTAGTAGTGTTGGCTATGTGGGAATATTTGTCATTGTCATTGTGCTGTTAGTTCACCATAATTACATTAATGAGTGTTGATTGCATAACAAATTAATTTAATTGATTAACGTAATATTAGTGGTACAGTATAGTACAGATGTCTACTATATAAATGAACGAGGACTAAGTTTTCATGTGGGTCTGTTTTTTTTCAAGTCTGTCATGTAATCTGCAAATTCTTTCTGGAATTTGCAAACCATAACTATTTCAAAGATGGAAAGACATAAGTAGACAACTCTCAGTTGTTCAATCTGTTTCTTCCTCACTGTCTCTCTCTCTCCTCACCAGTATGTTTCTGTTTCCTCTTAAACAGCTGCAGGCCTGTGCAACACTCGCCCGACTGACCTGGTGTTCATCGTGGACAGCTCCCGTAGTGTGCGCCCCTCGGAGTTCGAGCAGGTCAAGGTCTTCCTGGCCAAAGTCATCGAGGGACTGGATGTAGGGCCCGATGCCACGCGTGTGGGAGTGGTCAACTATGCCAGTCGGGTGAAGAGTGAGATCTCCCTCAAGGCCCACCGTGCCAAGGCTGGCCTGACCAAGGCCGTCAGCAAGATCGAGCCTCTTTCCACCGGCACCATGACCGGCCTGGCCATCCAGTTTGCCCTTAATGTGGCCTTCAGTGAGGCGGAGGGAGCACGTGTGAAGAGCCCTGGAGTCAGCAAGGTTATTCACACACACACAACACACACACACACACACACCACACACACACACACACACACACACACACACACACACACACACACTATGGTAAATAGGAGAACTTGGGATTTTGTTTTACTTACATTTACTTACACTACTCCTCACTGCTAATCATTCCCCTTTCTGCATGATTTCAATCTGTGTCTGTGTGTGTGTGTGTGTGTGTGTGTGTGTGTGTGTGTGTGTGTGTGTGTGTGTGTGTGTGTGTGTGTGTGTGTGTGTGTGTGTGTGTGTGTGTGTGTGTGTGTGTGTGCATGTAGGTGGCCATCATTGTGACAGATGGACGGCCACAGGATAATGTCCGTGAGGTGGCCGTACGAGCACGTGATGCAGGGATTGAGATCTTTGCCATCGGTGTGGGTCGTGTGGACATGAACACCCTGAAGCAGATGGCCAGCGAGCCTCTGGAAGAGCACACTGACTACGTGGAGAGCTACAGCCTCATTGAGAAACTCACCAAGAAGTTCCAGGAAGCCTTCTGCGGTAAGTGACAGAGGGAGGGATGAAGGGAGGGAGGAAGGGAGGGGTGGAGGGAGTGGGGGATGAGAACAGGTGTGGGATTGAGGGTAGGGGAGGATCTTCAAACAGCAGTTAAAGGAAGCCAATGGTGGGCGATGGCTGCCCTCTTGACCACTCTGTGAAGAGATTAACCACTACCACTGAACCCTGTGTGTGAGGATCACCTCTTTCATGCTTTAATACTCAATAATAAATGGCTGTGTGAGTGTTACAGACTGAACGGCTGAGTCAGACCAACACACACATGCACAGTTGCTCACTGACACAATGGGCCCTATTTTTGTGACAAAGTACTAGGGCTAGACGCACAACAAAATGAAAGCTACATCAATGAAGTGTCAAAGTGGAGAGAAGTTTTATGAAGAAGTTTTATGTGGAAGATATAGAACAATATCAAATCATAGCACAATAGCTAAACTTAATGCAGCCCCAGACACAACATAGGAGTTTAAGGTTCAAAATGTTTATTATCATTATTATAATTTTCAGTCAGAATCAAACTTTACCTTAACAAATCTAGTGTTACGATTAAGTTAAGATAATCTGCCAATTACAACACTGAACACAATGATAGAATAGCTTTGTGTTGATTGGGTATCTTCTTCATCTCAAGCAAACACAGCGTTGTCCTCCCGCTCCCGCCACACTGTTGTGCTCTCTAGAGGTCAGAGGTCACAGAAACACCGTTGTCCTGTTTGTCTTTTTCTTGGAGGTTAGGATTGAGCAAGCAGCCTTTTATTAAGCTCTGATCAAATAACATACATGACTGAGAGAAGCCATTGCCTTTTGGTCACACCCTTGTGTTTGAACTTACAACACTGACACTAAATGATGAAAATAGGGCCCACTCTGATC